>NC_057807.1:29905090-30032279 GCF_018294505.1 Triticum aestivum | reverse complement strand
TGATGACATCCTGAGAAACGAATCAAGGACGGAATCAGCAACAACTATGGACTGTAGAATGTAGGACAAGGAATTAGTATCACTCGAACTCCTAGGGAAAATCCGGCAGCATAACGGCAGTAAAATGCTCAGAATGGGACGTCCTACTAAAAATGGGGTGGTAACATACTCATCATCACCACTCAAGGTTTTGGGATAGTACTAAACAGACTACACCGGAAGTACTCGAAACTGGGGTATGACTCTGATCAACCAATCCTATGGGACTACGGAGTAGTAACACGTGATCCTGATAGACGGAAGAGAAGCCTAATTCCTTAACCCCGTAGGAAAGATAGGATGACTCAGATCAGAAGGCCATGAGGTAAAGGAGTAAAAAGAGCCTTACGTTCCATCCCACAATCAATTCCCTTATATAACTAAAGAATTTCTAGACTCAACTTCGACCAGTTTGGCTTGGTAATCCTACAGGCAGTCAAGCTCTGATACCAACGCTGCCAGGACCCCGACTCGATGTCACATCGATCTAGCCGGTAACACCTCATATCACTTTGGGGCCTCACGCACGGTATCCCCACGGGTGTCGTCTTACCTTTTCCCGGGACCGTTTGCGCCTTTTGGCTCACGTATATGATAGTGTCGCTAGCATCCATATGATAAGGAGCCCGGGCTGACATGACTAGTCGTAAACCCAAAGTGGCACAGACTTACAGGGACAGGCATCCATGACCCAGCTTCGAACGTGTCGGTCATCAGCAAGTGGGTCCGGGCTGTAGCACTGGGCTAGCAGGACTCCGGTACTCAAAGTGTGACATTTCCCTGAAGGGACAGACACAGGAACGAAGAAGGACACATGCCGGCCAGCCTAAGTGTTCCAGAGCAGTAGCAAGCTACCATGGCTCAGCGGTAACACTAGGAGACATTTCCCGGTAAGAGAGGCTACTAAAGATAAACAACTAGATAGTCAGATCCCACACATAGCACTACACATTACACGTACGCATAACATGCAAGTATGTGCTATACAACATGGCATCACAGCATAACTCAACAATTATATAGATAAAGGCTCAGAAGAGCCTTCAAAGCATTTATTGCAAACAGGGGTCACAAGACCCGTCATACAGAGCATACAAGCAACAAGCGGAAGCATTACATGTCTGGGTACAGACATCTACAAATGAAAAAGGCTGAATAGCCTGACTATCTACAACATCCGATCAAGATCGTAGCTGAGGTACTAGCTACTAGTCGAAGTCCACGAGAACACTAGTAAGACCGTAGTCTCCGCTGCAAAAACATAAATAAAGCAACATGAGTACAAAGGTACTCAGCAAGACTTACATCAGATCCTATCATACATGCATCTGTATCAAGAGGATAATGTGGGGTTTAGTTGCAGCAAGCCAGCTTTGACTCTGTGGCTATCCTGTTCTACGACTACCAGAAACTTTTGAGGTGGAACAACGAACACGAGTCCACTAATCACCACACAATACACCACTATGGATTCATCCCCGTCTCCCTACGAGAAGGCCATCCATAGCACTCACACTTGTCTTGAGCATTTTAGAGTATCCACTTCAAGTTGTCTATGTACCATGTAAGCATCCAAGAAGTCCATAACCGCGGACTCGGCTATTCGAATAGATCATGTTAACCCTGCAGGGGTGTACTTCTTCACACACGCTCTCGCCACTTACCGCCATGTACACGTCATGTATCTCGGCAACCTTCAAGCGGAAGCCTGGCGAGGGTGTCGGCCACGACCTGACTAACCACACAAGACTCTAGTCCAGGTTTATCGCCTATTCGGGTTCCATCCGCAAGGAGATCCGGCCGGGGTGTCGCTTACGGCCCCAAACGATGTGTACAGGGTTCCCGAGCCCACCAACCGGGTGCCACTCGGTACACCGGGCCACGTGTGCCTAGTCTGTCCCAAGCCCACCCTGCCGGGTGCCACTTGGTAGAAAAATAGCACTACCTACAAACACCAGAAACTAGTTGCGACTCCTGGACAGAGATCAAGTTGGTTAATAAGTCGAGAGGGCTTGGAGCGCCCGGAGCCCAATGTGTGGTAGTATCGAGTCATTGGACAACATACACAGAACTCAGGGCTTAAGGACGGTTCCAGTGAGACAACCCACCATGTACTCCTACATGGCCTCTCACCGCTACCTTTACCAAATCGTGTTCACACACTTAACTCTCAGCAATAGAACATATCGTGACACTCCAATTCATTCCCAATGAACCAGACCTGACACAACTCTAAGCAATAGCAGGCATAGCATGGTAGGAACACATCAGTGGCTTCAATCAACTCCTACACATGCTAGTGGGTTTCAACTATTTACTGTGGCAATGACAGGTCATGCAGAGGAATGGGTTCAACTACCGCAGCACAAAGTAGCAGATGAATCGTTGTTGTCCTAATGCAATAACTGAGAGCAGGAGCGAGAGAGTAGGGTTTTATCGAAATGAACAAGGGGGTTTGCTTGCCTGGTAAATCAACAAGGGAGGCACTGCTTCACAGACAGGTACTCTGGAACGTCTCCGGAGCAGGACCTATCGAGAAGGAACGGTGCCGGCAATCAATACACAATCATATGCAACAATATGATGCATGAACATGGCATGTAGATGTGATGCTGTTGAGCTAATGCAACTAGTGTTCAATTGGTTTGAAGTCCATTTGAACCAAAGGTTCAAATGCATTTCTAAATTAGGTCTCTTATATATGCCATAATGTGTTTTCCCATATTCAGCATGTATAAGTTGGTTTTTCATGCATGAAACTAGTACAGATGGAAAGGTTGCATTTTTCTGATAATTTTTCATATATAAATTATTTAAATCTGAGCTACGGTTGAATTGATATGAATTTTTGAAGTTTAAATCAATTTCTGGATTTTCTGAATTATTTTAATTCCAGAAAATGTATAATTGCGTCAGCATGACGTCATCATTGCATCAGCGGGTCAACGCGGCTGTCCAGGTCAAATCTGACGTGTGGGACCCACACGTCAGTGACAGGGGGTTAAACAGGGGTTAAACTAACTTAATTAAAAGGTTAGGGGCACCGGGGCCCACATGTCAGCCTCAGGGGGGGGGGGGGGTTAGCGCGGTTGACCGGTCAATCCCGCCGGCGTTTAGCCGCCGGCGAGGCTGAGCGCGGCGGAGGGGCTCGGGATCACCGTTCCGGCGACCATTCGGGCGGCGGAGAGGCTCTACGGGTAGCTGGGAGGGCGCCGCATCTTCCTGTGGAGTCGGTTGGGGTCGGGGCGGCCGGAATCGGCGCCGGCGTCGACCTAGGTGGCCGCTGGAGTTCGGCCAAGGTCGAACGCGGCGCTGCGGTGCACTAGAGGGGCAACGGAAAGGCTCTGTGGGCTCCTGGGAGGGCGGCGAACTCGGTAACGTGCTCGGGCGCTAGCTGGGGTGACCCTGGCCACGGTAGCGCCATGGCCGGCGGTGAGGAGCAATCGGCTCCGGTGAGAAGGCGGCTAGAGTGCAGGAACGAGCGCGGGGAGGAGGGGAAATGGAAGAGGAGCTCACAGCGAGGTCGATGAGCAGCTCGGTGGTCTCGGGGAGGCGGCGGAGGCGGCGAATTGACCGCGGCGAACTTCGGTGGCCGGCGACGTAAACGGCGATGGTGGCGGCGTTGCAGCACGTCCGGGAGGTCCGTAGCTCGATGAGGAGGTGGAGGGGGTAGTGGCGGAGCTCGGAAGCGGGTCGGGGAGGCGAGGGGAGGCCAGTGGCTACGGCGATGCCCGTCGGCGGTGGCGGTGGTTCTCGGGTGAGATGGAGAGAGCAGGGGGAGAGGAGGAGGGCGAGGGAGAGTGAGAGCGGTGCGGGGGCAGCTGCGTGGCTTCGTCCGGGGCATCGAGGGCGAGAGAAGGAAGCAGGAGGTGGCCACCAGGGGGGGGAGGTGGCGCGCGCGCGTGCCGGCGAGCGTCGGGCACACGCCGTTCCCCTGTCGGGGGGAAGACGACAGAGGAGGGGGGGGCCAGGCGGGCTGGGCCGCCTCCTGGCTGGGCCGGCCTGCTGCTGCTGGGCTGCGCAGGGGAGGGGAGGCCCAGGTAAGCCCCTCCTTCTTTTATTTTTGTTTTCTAATTTTTCTGACATTTGTTATGATTTAATAAATATATTAAATCATTTAATTTCCTTATGCCAATTTTTGCAGGAGCTAGATATATTATTCCAGAGCTCTTTTATAATTGGCATAATTTTTGGACCATATTTCATATATATAGAAATATATTTCCAATGCAAATATTTATCGAATTAATCCAATGGCCAAAATAAATATCCATGAGCTCCTAAAAATATTGTTTTGATTTTTTATCTCTGTCCAATATTTTCAGAGGGCAACATGAGCATTTTCTTGGACCCTTTTGGAGAAATTTTTATTTGGGTCATTTTCAAAAATGATTCTGAGGGTTCCACCAATCCTCATTTCAAATTTAAATGAAATTAAATATGATGCACAAATGGCTAGCTAGTCTAAGTCATACCAGACTAGGAATGTGACAACTCGCCCCCACTTGAAAGAATCTCGTCCCGAGATTCAGGGGTCGACGGAAAGAAAGCGGGGTACTCCAGTCGAAGACGATCTTCTCGCTCCCAGGTAGCTTCTCTCTCGGAATGATGAGACCACTGAACTTTGAGAAACTTGACGTTCTGACGTCGAGTAACACGCTCTGCTTGATCAAGAATGCGAACCGGGTACTCTCGGTATGTGAGGTTATCTTGGAGATCGAGCGTTTCGTGGTCCACTCCACGAATAGGATCCGAGAAGCAACGCCTGAGTTGAGAGACGTGAAAGACATCATGAACTCGAGAAAGATGTGGGGGTAGTTCCAACTGGTAGGCAACCTCTCCTCGTTAAGCAAGAATGCGAAAAGGACCAATGTAACGAGGAGCCAACTTGCCCTTGATACCGAAACGATGGGTACCCTTCAAAGGAGTAACCCGAAGGTAAGCTTGGTCGCCAATTTCATAAGTCATATCCTTATGATGACGATCGTACTGGCTTTTCTGACGAGACTGGGCTGTTTTCAAATTCTCACGAATGATGCGAACTTGCTCTTCTGCCTCCTGGATCATATCCGGTCCAAAGAATTGTCTTTCACCGGTTTCTGACCAGTTCAAAGGTGTTCGACATCTTCGTCCATAGAGAACCTCAAAAGGAGCTTTCTTGAGGCTGGATTGGTAGCTATTGTTATAAGCAAACTCGGCGAAAGGAAGACATTTCTCCCAATCCATACCGAATGAGATAACGCAAGCTCTGAGCATGTCTTCGAGAATTTGATTGACCCGTTCCACCTGACCACTCGACTGAGGGTGGAAAGCGGTACTGAAGGAAAGATGGGTTCCCATGGCAGTTTGGAAACTCTCCCAGAAATGAGAAGTGAAAAGACTGCCACGGTCTGAATTGATCTCTAGTGGAACACCATGAAGTGACACTATTCGAGAAATATATAAGTCAGCAAGCTGACTAGCAGTGATACTTTCTCGAACAGGAAGGAAGTGAGCCACTTTGGAAAGACGATCAACGACTACGAAGATAGCGTTATTCCCTCTTTTGGTCCTGGGAAAGCCGGTAATGAAGTCCATACCAACTTTATCCCATTTCCATTCAGGAATAGCTAAAGGCTGAAGGGTGCCAGCAGGTCTTTGATGCTCTGCCTTAACGCGACGACAAATGTCACATTTAGCAATGAACTCAGCGATTTCTCTCTTCATCCTAGTCCACCAGAACCTCTGGCGTAGGTCCTGATACATCTTAGTACTACCGGGATGAATCGTGAGAGGAGATTCATGCGCCTCCTTAAGGATCAATTGTCGCAGATGTTGATTCTTGGGAACCACCAAGCGATTCTCAAAGAAAACAACACCACGATCATCCATAGAGAAACATCCACCAACTCCCTTCTTAATGTTTCTCTTGATCCGAGAAATTCCTGTGTCTTGCTTTTGAGCAGCGATAATCCGATCTTCAAGATCAGGTTTCGCCACCAGGGTAGAAAGGAATCCGCGAGGAGCTATGTGAAGGTTAAGCTTACAGAATTCCTCATGGAGAAGTGGTTGGCCTTGCTGCAACATGAGATTGTTGCAATAGGATTTACGGCTCAGAGCATCAGCCATGACATTGGCTTTGCCTGGGGTGTAGGTAATCCCTAGATCATAATCTGTGATCAACTCCAACCAACGTCTTTGCCTAAGGTTCAGATCCGGTTGGGTGAAGATATACTTGAGACTCTGGTGATCGGTGTAGATCTCGCAACGTTTACCAAGGAGGTAATGTCGCCAAGTCTTGAGTGCATAGACTACGGCTGCAAGCTCTAGATCATGTGTAGGATAATTCTCCTCATGTGGATGCAACTGTCGAGATGCATAGGCAATCACATGACGATCCTGCATAAGAATGCAACCTAGTCCTTGTCGTGAGGCGTCGCAGTAGATAATAAAGTCTTTAGTGAAATCCGGTGGCACAAGTATGGGAGCAGAAGTCAGGCGTCTTTTCAGTTCCTGAAAACTGTACTCACACTGTGGGGACCACTCAAACTTTTTATCTTTCTTGAGAAGTTCCGTGAGGGGTTTGGCTACTTTGGAGAAGTTTTCAACAAAGCGGCGACAATAGCTGGCTAGACCAAGGAAACTCCTAACTTGTTTACGGTCTCAGGTGGAGTCCAATCGAGAACGGCTTGAACTCTCTCGGGATTGACAGCAATGCCCTTACCAGAGATTACGTGGCCTAGGTAGGTCACTTCTGGCAACCAAAATTCACACTTGGAGAACTTGGCATAAAGGCGGTGCTCTCTGAGTTTTTCTAACACAAGTCTAAGATGTTCGGCATGCTCTTCCTCGTTCTTCGAGTAAATAAGAATATCATCGAGGTAAACCACGACGAACTTATCTAAGTACTCCATGAAGATCGAGTTCATCAAGCGGGAGAATGTGGCTGGGGCGTTGGTTAGGCCAAAGGACATGACGGTGTACTCGTACTGACCATAACGAGTGACAAAAGCTGTCTTGGGAATGTCCCCATTTCTGATCTTGATTTGATGGTAGCCTAACCTTAAATCCATCTTGGAAAAGACTGAGGATCCAGCGAGCTGATCATACAGGTCGTTGATCCTGGGAAGCGGATACTTGTTCTTTATCGTGACCAAATTAACGGGACGATAATCTACAACCATCCGGTCCGTACCGTCTTTCTTCTTGACGAAGAGGACGGGGCAAGCCCAAGGAGAAGAACTAGGACGGATGAAACCCTTTTGCAAGGACTCATCGAGTTGTTTCTTAAGCTCGGCTAGTTCTAAGGGTGCCATCTTGTAAGGTCTCCGGGAGATTGGAGCTGTTCCTGGGATAAGATCTATGACGAACTCTACATCTCTGTCAGGTGGAACACCTGGCAGTTCCTCTGGAAAGACATCCGGAAAGTCACGGACTACCGGGATATCTTCAAGGTCTGGAAGAGGGCTGGCATTAAGAGAATAGAGCTGACGCTTTGCAACTCTAGTGGAGACGGTGACTATCTTGCCAGATGGGTGTGTAAGTTGAACAGATCTTGTGTAACAATCAATCTTGGCATGATGAGCTGTCATCCAGTCCATACCCAAGATGATGTTAATATCTGAAGACTTGAGGGCTACAAGTGATGCAAGGAATACAAGTCTATCAACAAGAATTTCGTTACCATGGCTGATTCTGGTGGTCTGCCATCTAGACCCTGGGGTTTGGATTTCAAGCGGAGTTGGCATATCACAAAATGACATGTCGTGCAAACGAGCATAACCTTCAGAAATGAAGGAGTGAGATGCTCCGGTATCGAATAGAACTGATGCTGGGTGATAATTGACAAGGAGTGTGCCAAGAACGACATCTGGATCATCATGAGCGTCTTTAGCTGAGACGTGATGCACACGTCCACGTTCAGTGGGGGCTGACTTGACACTGATCATCTTGCGTGATGGCTTAATACAGCCAACAGTCTTCTCGGGCTGGGGTGGAGCATAACTAGTCTGAGAGCAGTCACGTGCATAGTGTCCTGGCTTCCCGCATGTGAAGCAAGTCCCTGAGGTTGGACGGGGACCCGCACTGACAAACGGTCTACCAGTAGGCCTGGGTGGAACATACGACGGAGTTGGAGAAGGCACCACATAGGATGGCCTCGGTGCATATCCGGAAGGAAGAGCGGAGTTTGGAACCCAAATCCGGCGCTTCTGGGAGCTAGAGCCAGAGGAAGATCCCAAATCACGGGTGTGCTTACGAGACTCCTCGTAAGTGAGTTGAGCTGTCTCTGCATTGATGGCCTTGTTCACAAGGGCTTGGAATGTATCACAATGATGCAGATGGAGATCACGACGCAACTTGGGGTTGAGACCCTTCCGGAACCTAGCCTGCTTCTTAGCATCCGTGGACACTTCTTCTGTGGCATAGCGAGCGAGGTTCTCGAACTCTCTGCTATAAGCATCAACAGCCATCTTACTCTGGGTGAAACTACAGAACTCTTCTCTCTTGCGATCAATGAGGGCCTGGGGAATGTGATGCTCGCGAAAAGCCTCAGTGAAATCCTTCCAGGTAGGAGTCTGGCCAGCTGGAAGCAAAGTCTCATAGTTCTGCCACCAAAGACTGGCAGGACCTTCCAGGTGATATGTGGCATAAGTGACTTTGTCATCTTCAGCTACGTTCGCAGAACGCAGCTTATGGGTGATGCTACGGAGCCAGTCATCTGCATCGAGTGGCTCGATGGAATGATGAAAGGTAGGTGGGTGCAAGCGGATAAGGTCATGAATGGTCACAGATCCCTTGAACTGATGTGCGGTATTCTCCTCGATATGTGCCAACAAGCGGTTAGACTCACGCTTGTTCCTCTCCATCTCTAGCATGAACTCTGGCAACAAAGGCTGGTCAGGAGGATCCTCATCCCTACCATCTCCATGGTTCTGGCTACGAGCGACGGAACTTCGCTTAGCCGATGACATCCTGAGAAACGAACCAAGGACGGAATCAACATTAACTATAGGCTATAGAATGTAGGACAAGGAATTAGTATCTCTCGAATTCCTAGGAAAATTCCGGCAGCATAACGGCAGTAAAATGCTCAGAATGAGACATCATACTAAAAATGGGGTAGTAACATACTCATCATCACCACTCAAGGTTTTGAGATCATACTACACAGACTACACCGGAAATACTTAAAACTGGGGTATGACTCTGATCAACCAATCCTATGGGACTACGGAGTAGTAACACGTGATCCTGATAGACGGAAGAGAAAGCCTAGTTCCTTAACCCCGTAGGAAGATAGGATGACTCAGATCAGAAGGCCATGAGGTAAAGGAGTAAAAAGAGCCATACGTTCCTTCCCACAATCAATTCCCTTACATAACTAAAGATTTTCTAGACTCAACTTCGACCAGTTTGGCTTGGTAATCCTACAGGCAGTCAGGCTCTGATACCAACGCTGTCAGGACCCCGACTCGATGTCACATCGATCTAGCCGGTAACACCTCATATCACTTTGCGGCCTCACGCACGGTATCCCCACGGGTGTCGTCTTACCTTTTCCCGGGACCGTTTGCGCCTTTTGGCTCACGTATATGATAGTGTCGCTAGCATCCATATGATAAGGAGCCCGGGCTGACATGACTAGTCGTAAACCCAAAGTGGCACAGACTTACAGGGACAGGCATCCATGACCCAGCTTCGAACGTGTCGGTCATCAGCAAGTGGGTCCGGGCTGTAGCACTGGGCTAGCAGGACTCCGGTACTCAAAGTGTGACATTTCCCCGAAGGGACAGACACAGGAACGAAGAAGGACACATGCCGGCCAGCCTAAGTGTTCCAGAGTAGTAGCAAGCTACCATGGCTCAGCGGTAACACTAGGAGACATTTCCCGGTAAGAGAGGCTACTAAAGATAAACAACTAGATAGTCAGATCCCACACATAGCACTACACATTACACGTACGCATAACATGCAAGTATGTGCTATACAACATGGCATCACAGCATAACTCAACAATTATATAGATAAAGGCTCAGAAGAGCCTTCAAAGCATTTATTGCAAACAGGGGTCACAAGACCCGTCATACAGAGCATACAAGCAACAAGCGGAAGCATTACATGTCTGGGTACAGACATCTACAAATGAAAAAGGCTGAAGAGCCTGACTATCTACAACATCCGATCAAGATCGTAGCTGAGGTACTAGCTACTAGTCGAAGTCCACGAGAACACTAGTAAGACCGTAGTCTCCGCTGCAAAAACATAAATAAAGCAACATGAGTACAAAGGTACTCAGCAAGACTTACATCAGATCCTATCATACATGCATCTGTATCAAGAGATAATGTGGGGTTTAGTTGCAGCAAGCCAGCTTTGACTCTGTGGCTATCCTGTTCTACGACTACCAGAAACTTTTGAGGTGAAACAACGAACACGAGTCCACTAATCACCACACAATACACCACTATGGATTCATCCCCGTCTCCCTACGAGAAGGCCATCCATAGCACTCACACTTGTCTTGAGCATTTTAGAGTATCCACTTCAAGTTGTCTATGTACTATGTAAGCATCCAAGAAGTCCATAACCGCGGACTCGGCTATTCGAATAGATCATGTTAACCCTGCAGGGGTGTACTTCTTCACACACGCTCTCGCCACTTACCGCCATGTACACGTCATGTATCTCGGCAACCTTCAAGCGGAAGCCTGGCGAGGGTGTCGGCCATGACCTGACTAACCACACAAGACTCTAGTCCAGGTTTATCGCCTATTCGGGTTCCATCCGCAAGGAGATCCGGCCGGGGTGTCGCTTACGGCCCCAAACGATGTGTACAGGGTTCCCGAGCCCACCAACCGGGTGCCACTCGGTACACCGGGCCACGTGTGCCTAGTCTGTCCCAAGCCCACCCTGCCGGGTGCCACTTGGTAGAAAAATAGCACTACCTACAAACACCAGAAACTAGTTGCGACTCCTGGACAGAGATCAAGTTGGTTAATAAGTCGAGAGGGCTTGGAGCGCCCGGAGCCCAATGTGTGGTAGTATCGAGTCATTGGACAACATACACAGAACTCAGGGCTTAAGGACGGTTCCAGTGAGACAACCCACCATGTACTCCTACATGGCCTCTCACCGCTACCTTTACCAAATCGTGTTCACACACTTAACTCTCAGCAATAGAACATATCGTGACACTCCAATTCATTCCCAATGAACCAGACCTGACACAACTCTAAGCAATAGCAGGCATAGCATGGTAGGAACACATCAGTGGCTTCAATCAACTCCTACACATGCTAGTGGGTTTCAACTATTTACTGTGGCAATGACAGGTCATGCAGAGGAATGGGTTCAACTACCGCAGCACAAAGTAGCAGATGAATCGTTGTTGTCCTAATGCAATAACTGAGAGCAGGAGCGAGAGAGTAGGGTTTTATCGAAATGAACAAGGGGGTTTGCTTGCCTGGTAAATCAACAAGGGAGGCACTGCTTCACAGACAGGTACTCTGGAACGTCTCCGGAGCAGGACCTATCGAGAAGGAACGGTGCCGGAAATCAATACACAATCATATGCAACAATATGATGCATGAACATGGCATGTAGATGTGATGCTGTTGAGCTAATGCAACTAGTGTTCAATTGGTTTGAAGTCCATTTGAACCAAAGGTTCAAATGCATTTCTAAATTAGGTCTCTTATATATGCCATAATGTGTTTTCCCATATTCAGCATGTATAAGTTGGTTTTTCATGCATGAAACTAGTACAGATGGAAAGGTTGCATTTTTCTGATAATTTTTCATATATAAATTATTTAAATCTGAGCTACGGTTGAATTGATATGAATTTTTGAAGTTTAAATTAATTTCTGGATTTTCCGAATTATTTTAATTCCAGAAAATGTATAATTGCGTCAGCATGACGTCATCATTGCATCAGCGGGTGAACGCGGCTGTCCAGGTCAAATATGACGTGTGGACCCACACGTCAGTGACAGGGGGTTAAACAGGGGTTAAACTAACTTAATTAAAAGGTTAGGGGCACCGGGGCCCACATGTCAGCCTCAGGGGGGGGGGGGGTTAGCGCGGTTGACCGGTCAATCCCGCCGGCGTTTAGCCGCCGGCGAGGCCGAGCGCGGCGGAGGGGCTCGGGATCACCGTTCCGGCGACCATTCGGGCGGCGGAGAGGCTCTACGGGTAGCTGGGAGGGCGCCGCGTCTTCCTGTGGAGTCGGTTGGGGTCGGGGCGGCCGGAATCGGCGCCGGCGTCGACCTAGGTGGCTGCCGGAGTTCGGCCAAGGTCGAACGCGGCGCCGCGGTGCACTAGAGGGGCAACGGAAAGGCTCTGTGGGCTCCTGGGAGGGCGGCGAACTCGGTAACGTGCTCGGGCGCTAGCTGGGGTGACCCTGGCCACGGTAGCGCCATGGCCGGCGGCGAGGAGCAATCGGCTCCGGTGAGAAGGCGGCTAGAGTGCGGGAACGAGCGCGGGGAGGAGGGGAAATGGAAGAGGAGCTCACAGCGAGGTCGATGAGCAGCTCGGTGGTCTCGGGGAGGCGGCGGAGGCGGCGAATTGACCGCGGCGAACTTCGGTGGCCGGCGACGAAAACGGCGATGGTGGCGGCATTGCAGCACGTCCGGGAGGTCCGTAGCTCGACGAGGAGGTGGAGGGGGTTGTGGCGGAGCTCGGAAGCGGGTCGGGGAGGCGAGGGGAGGCCAGTGGCTACGGCGATGCCCGTCGGCGGCGGCGGTGGTTCTCGGGTGAGAGGGAGAGAGCAGGGGGAGAGGAGGAGGGCGAGGGAGAGTGAGAGCGGTGCGGGGGCAGCTGCGTGGCTTCGTCCGGGGCATCGAGGGCGAGAGAAGGAAGCAGGAGGTGGCCAGCAGGGGGGGGGAGGTAGCGCGCGCGCGTGCCGGCGAGCGTCGGGCACACGCCGTTCCCCTGTCGGGGGGGAAGACGACAGAGGAGGGGGGGCCAGGCGGGCTGGGCCGCCTCCTGGCTGGGCCGGCCTGCTGCTGCTGGGCTGCGCAGGGGAGGGGAGGCCCAGGTAAGCCCCTCCTTCTTTTATTTTTGTTTTCTAATTTTTCTGACATTTGTTATGATTTAATAAATATATTAAATCATTTAATTTCCTTATGCCAATTTTTGCAGGAGCTAGATATATTATTCTAGAGCTCTTTTATAATTGGCATAATTTTTGGACCATATTTCATATATATAGAAATATATTTCCAATGCAAATATTTATCGAATTAATCCAAATGGCCAAAATAAATATCCATGAGCTCCTAAAAATATTGTTTTGATTTTTTTATCTCTGTCCAATATTTTCAGAGGGCAACATGAGCATTTTCTTGGACCCTTTTGGAGAAATTTTTATTTGGGTCATTTTCAAAATGATTCTGAGAGTTCCACCAATCCTCATTTCAAATTTAAATGAAATTAAATATGATGCACAAATGGCTAGCTAGTCTAAGTCATACCAGACTAGGAATGTGACAACATCAATAACACGTATATCAAATATTCGTTTGTTCACTTTGCCATCCTTCTTATCCACCAAATATTTGGGGTAGTTCTGCTTCTAGTAACCATTTCCTTTGAAGTAGAAGCACTCAGTTTCAGGTTTAGGTCCATCCACTACAAGGGAAAACCTTATACACAGCATCTTAGCAATAGCGCTGGAAAAATATGGGCGCTACTGTTAATTAGTAGTAGCGCGTTTAAATAAACCACGCTACTGCTACTACATTAGCAGTAGCGCGTGCTATGGCAACACGATGTTGCTATGTTTGTACTGGGCGCAGATGGCTAGCCCCACTTAGCAGTAGCGAGTGTCTCTGGCCAGCTCTACTGCTATGTCCCGTAGTAGAAACACGTTCTAGGAAAATGCTCTACTACTGAATTACCTTATCCTACACGGGCCCGACCTTCTCACTCACTCTCCCTCTCACTCTCACTCTCACCCGTGCCGGTTCCGTCGTCCGCCGCGGTCGCGCTGCTCCTCTCCATTGAGGTACTCCCTCCGTCCCGCCTCCTTCCTCCACCCTCCTCCCCTCCCTCCGGCCGCCCTCCTCCCACCGCCCCTCCCTCCTCCTCCTCCGACCGCCCCCTCCATCCTCCTCCTTTGGCTCCCCCTCCCTCCTTCTCCTCCGGCCTACCCATCCATCCTTCTCCTCCAGCCGCCCCCTCCATCCTCCTCCTCCGGCCGCCCCTCCCCCTCCTCCCCTCTTCCCCACCCTCCTCCTCCTCCGGCCGCCCCCTCCATCCTCCTCCTCCGGCCGCCCCTCCCCTCTTCTCCCACCCCCTGCCTCCCCCGCCTATTCCCTCCTCCTCCTCCGGCCGCCCCTCCCTCTCCACCCCCACCCCTCCCTCATCCTCCTCCAGACGCCCCCTCCCCCTCCCCCCCGCCCCTCCCTCAATCTCTTTTTTTCCTTTTTTTAGTAAGTGTTTAAAATATTTAGAAAGTAAATTAATAAAACTAGTTGAACTACTTTAATTTTAGTAAGAACTAGTTGAATTAATTAGACTAATGTATTTTTAGTAAGAAAATTAATATAACTAGTTGAACTAGTTTATTTTTAGAAAGAACTAGTTTATTTTTATTTATAGTAAGTTTATTTTTAGTAAGAACTAGTTGAATTAATATAACTAGTTGAACATGTCACATTTGTTGTTATTTTTTTAGTTTAAGCAATTATTCCCGCATCGACCCCGTCACCGACCAACGCTACATTTAGAGTATCTCTAGCCAGCACTACATTTTTTAGTTTAAGTAATAGGGTATTTTTTGCAGAAATCTAGGAGCCCCTCCATCATCCCCGTCGTCGTCCCCATCACCGACCCCCTCCGACCTCGAGGTGAGACCAGACAAATCTCCATGTAGATAAAAACATGTCAAATAGGATATGTGTTTGCCCAAGTGGTCGGTAATGTTTGCAGGTTACACCTCCGAGTGGCATATGTTTTGCCGGAGTGTTGATTAATTTCCGTTTTGGCAAATTTCAGGCGCTCGATATGTCCTTTTTTAGCAAAGTTCATGCCGGAAATTTCCGTGAATTTTGGGTTGTATTTTCTATAAAGAATTATGCAGGAAATATAGAGTGGCTTGTATTTTCTAGAAAGAATTAGATGATATTTCGGGTTGACTTTAAGTCTGTCGAGGCCGAAGAATCCTGACTGTTGTTGTGGGGGTCGCTTCTCCTTCTTCTCCTTGTGCTAGACCTTTGTTATGCACTAGGGGAAGGAGGAGTAACGACCATCACCGACGGTCAAAAAATCAGTGAGGGAGTGTGTCCACCATATATGGGAGAACGAAGGAGAATGCCGACTATTGTCGTGGGGCCCTCTTCTCCTTCGTTCACGTGTGCTAGACATTTTGGTTTAATGCACTCGGGGACGAAGGGAGGAGCGACCATCACCATTGGTCGAATATATACACCACATGAGCTGAGATTTTTCAAAAAAAACTCGATGGACCGATGGTCAACCCGTGCTGAATAATAATGATCTAATTTAGTTTTTGTAGTACATATATTTAATCGTACAAGTTCAATCTTTGAATTATGAAAATAGGAAATGTCGTCGGATGAAGAAGCTCCCGGGGAGTGCTCCTGGTGTGACGACATCCGGGGGTTTTGTGATAGGCCTCACCTGGATGAAGGTCAGCGCTTCAGCATTAAGCTCGAGGTCGCCTTCGATTGTGATACGGTAAGCTACGACGCAAAGTGTTTTTTTCGTAATTAAGCTCGACTTCTACTACTTCAACATGTAATTTTCGTCTTTTACAATTCGACTAGCTTATCCCATGCCATGCAAGACGCTATGTCTTAGAGAGGATGGGTTTTGAAGATGATGAGAGGAATGAAACAAAGAAAATTAACGTAAGGACCCATCATGATATGGATTTTGAGGTAAATCTATACAATTCTGAGAGTGTATCCCATTTTGGTTTGCCGGGTTGGGAAGCAGTTTGCAAGATGTATGATTTTCAGGAGGTTATATTTGTCACCATGGATCTTGGTTATTCTGACATCGACCAAGACAATTTGGACATTTGGGTTCTTGTTGATACTGACATCGAGAAGAGTGTGCGTAAGATGGAGACATAACCAACTACACTGATGTCTCTAAGTTAACTTATCAAGAGAAAAATCATCTGGTCGCATATTGTACTGACATTGAGAAATACAATGCCTTTTATCAAACTCCTGCAAATTATGGTGAATACGTGCCACTAGTGGACGTGTTGAACCACGATAACTTCCATGGAGATATGCTGGTAAGATTTTTTACTATTACGACATCCATGCATCTTTTGCATATTTCTAAAACTGAACTACATTGCTAACTACGAAGTTATTACTATGTTTTTGAACAAAAAATCCTGATGGATTGTGTGCCTCATTTGATGTACTAGAATGATCGCCTTGATGTTTTGAACATACAACCAGGTCATCCTACGAATCTCACTTGTGCACACCGGATTTCTAAAAACGATGAACCCATGATAATCAAAGAATGGAAGAAATATATGGACATATGTAAGGAGGTTCTTAGAAGCAACATTGTGTGAAAGGCAATAATTGGAGACAGGATAATATCCATTCTCCATAATGGAGAGTCAAGGGCTATCTTAGTTTATGTTATTTTACCTAAGAGATTATAGTAGGTCCTAACAGAATGTAGTAGGTCCTATGAGGTACAATATGTTTATGAGAGTTGATGATGATGAGTAGTTGTGATTATGTCTAGTGACCAACTTGTATGTGATGTCTCATTGATGAAAACGATGATCATGAGGAGCTGTTATATGACAATGATGTATTATGATGATAAGTTGTTAATGATATGATTATGATGATGATGATGATGATGATATTTATTATATCATTGGGTGAAAGAACCGCGGATGTGTTTCAACTGGATGGACATCCACTTGAAACTAGTCCTAAGTTCTTTCTCCCACTGATGTAATAACTCATTATGATGTAAAATCATTCTCTAAATTGCTGCGGTATAAAAACTTGTATAAAGGTGTATGAATACAACATGAAATAAAAAAGAAATACGGAATAATAGTAGTAGCGCGTGCTATGAGAAGTGCTACTACTAATTACCAGTAGCGCGTGTTGTGGAAAGCGCTGCTACTAAGTCAATATAGCAGTAGCGCAGTCCACCCAAGCTATTGCTAACCTTTAGCTGTAGCTCCTTATTAGTAGCGCGGTACCCCGCACTACTGATAGGCTTTAAACCCGCGCTACTACTAGGGTTTTCCCCAGTAGTGATCTTTGGGCTTCTTAATGGGAGTGACAACTTGCTTGCCATTCTTCTTGAAGTTCCCTTTATTTCACTTTGCCCATTTATTGAAACTAGTGATCTTGTTTAATCAACACTTTAATCTTTTTCTTGATTTCTACCTTTGTCGATTTCAAGCATCACTAAGAGGTCGGGAATCGCTTTCGTCATCCCTTGCATATTATAGTTCATCATGAAGTTCCAGTAACTTGGTGATGGTGACTAGAGAACTTTGTCAATCACTATCTTATCTGGAAGATTAACTCCCACTTGATTCAAGCGATTGTAGTACCCAGACATTCCGGGCACATGCTCACTAGCTGAGCTATTCTCCTCCATCTTTTAGGCGAAGTACTTGTCAAAGGTCTCATACCTCTTGACACGGGCATGAGTCTGGAATACCAATTTCGGATCTTGGAACATGTCATATGCTCAGTGGCATTCAAAACGTTTTTGAAGTCCCGGTTCTAAGCCGTAGAGCATGGTGCACTCAACTATCAAGTAGTCATCATACTGAGCTTGTCAACCATTCATAACGTCAGCCTCATCTCCTGCAATAGGTCTGTCACCTAGCGGTGTATCAAGGACAAAATTCTTCTGTGGAGTAATGAGGATAATCCTCATATCATGGACCCAGTCTGCATCATTGGTACTATCATATTTCAACTTATTTTTCTCTAGGAACATATCAAAACTAAACGGGGAGCTACAACACAGGCTATTGATCTACAACATAATTTGCAAATACTATCAGGACTAAGTTCATGGTAAATTTAGTTCAATTAATCATATTACTTAAGAACTCCCACTTAGATAGACATCCCTCTAGTCATCTAAATGATACGTGATCCAAATCAAGTAAACCATGTCCGATCATCACGTTAGATGGAGTAGTCTTCAATGGTGAACATCACTATGTTGATCATATCTACTATATGATTCACGTTCGACCTTTCGGTCTCCAGTGTTCCATGGCCATATCTGTATATGCTAGGCTCGTCAAGTGGAACCCAAGTATTCTACGTCTGCAAATCTGGCTTGCACCCATTGTATTTGAACGTAGAGCCTCTCACACCCGATCATCATGTGGTGTCTCAGCACGAAGAACTTTCACAACGGTGCATACTCGGGGAGAACACATATACCTTCAAATTTAGTAAGGGATCATCTTATAATCCCACCTCTGTACTAAGCAAAATACGATGCATAAAAGATAAACATCACATGCAATCAAAATATGTGACATGATATGGCCATCATCATCTTGTGCTCATGATCTCCATCACCGAAGCAATGTCATGATCTCCATCATCATCGGCTTGACACCTTGATCCCCATCATAGCGTCGTGGTCGTCTTGCCAACCATTGCTTCTATGACTATCGCTACCTCTTAGTGATAAAGTAAAGCAATTACATAGCGCTTGTATTTCATACAATAAAGCGACAACCATATGGCTCCTGCCAGTTGCCGATAACTTTTAGAAAACATGATCATCTCACACAACAATCTTTATATCACATCATGTCTTGAACATATCACATGACAACATGCCCTGCAAAAACAATTTAGACATCCTCTAGTTTGTTTGTTGCAAGTTTTACGTGGCTGCTACGGGCTGCTAGCATGAACCGTACAAACCTACGGCACAAAAACCACAACGATTTCTCGTCAAGTGTCCTATTTTAACCTTCAACAAGGACTGGCCGTAGTAAAACTTGGTTGAAGTAAAGTTGGCGAAACAGACACCCGCCATCCACCTGTGTGCAAAGCATGTCAGTAGAACCGGTCTCATGAACGTGTTCATGTAATGTCGGTCCGGGCCGCTTCATCCGACAATACCATCGAATCAAAGTAGGAAGATGGTGGTAAGCACACTACACCACGGTAGAACTTAGGTGACACACTTCTGTGGGCAAAGGTCTATTAATCTCTACAGGAAAAGTGTCTGCATAGCTCTAAAGCTTTGTAATCAGATAATTGGTCGGCCAATGTACATCATTATAGACAAACTATGTGTCAGAAATCACACAACAACAATGTATATGTCGGCAACCACTTAGTGGCATATCATCTGTCTGGAGATGTGCACACCCTGATAGTTTATCAGTCAGCATAGGTATGTAGTTAATGACAGATTAAGTGTTGGCGTAGGTAGGTTGTATGGACACAAATTAAGTGTCGGCGTCTGTGGACACGTGTCAAACAACGAAAGGCCAAAAAATTGCCGTGTAAATTAGGCGCGACCGTCCAAAGTTTTCACTACAGGCGGCCCAATTTTCACCAAGAAAAAATTACCCCCAAACAATCTCGTAGCCTCACATCCACTCGCGTGAACCCTACCCTACCCGCCCCACCCCGTCCCACACTTTCCGCCACCGCCGTTGTAGCGACCATGATCCCAATTGACTGATGTCTTTGTGCTTAAGTGTCATCCCTGGATTGGTAATGCTGACACACATAGTACTCTCGGAATTATAGCAGAGTTTCAATCACACACTTATTACATCGAAGGTCCTCATAAAGAGTAAGATTACACAAAATAATATGGCTGAAGGCCATCTAAACTAAATAACTGCGGAAGCTTGGAAGGTAAATGAGTCCATTAATCCAACGGCATAGCTGAGTGCATGACTGTCGGTGTCAAAACCGGCGGATCTCGGGTAGGGGGTCCCGAACTGTGCGTCTAGGCGGATGGTAACAGGAGACAAGGGACACGATGTTATTACCCAGGTTCGGGCCCTCTCGATGGAGGTAAAACCCTACTCCTGCTTGATTAATATTGATGATATGGTTAGTACAAGAGTAGATCTACCACGAGATCGGAGTGGCTAAATCCTAGAATCTAGCCTATGGTATGATTGTTGTTCGTCCTACGGACTAAAACTCTCCGGTTTATATAGACATCGGAGAGGGCTAGGGTTACACAGAGTCGGTTACAATGGGAGGAGATCTTCATATCGTATCGCCAAGCTTGCCTTCCACGCCAAGGAAAGTCCCATCCGGACACGGGACGGAGTCTTCAATCTTGTATCTTCATAGTCCAGGAGTCCGGAAAAAGGTCATAGTCCGGCCATCCGGACACCCCCTAATCCAGGACTCCCTCAGTACCCCCTGAACCAGGCTTCATTGATGACGAGTCCGGCGCGCAAGTTGTCTTCGGAATTGCAAGGCGGGTTCCTCCTCCGAATATTTCATAGAAGATGTTGAACATCAGGGTAGTGTCCGGCTCTGCGAAATAAGTTCCACATTCCTTCGTAGAGAGAATAATATTTGCATCAATCGGATCTGCGGACGTATTCTGTGGCATGACATCATGCCACAGCCAGGCTCTTTATCCATTTTATTGTTCCACCTCAGCGCGTTTAGCGAGGCGGTTTCCCTGGCACGTCTTGTCAAAGCAGAGATCATGTCCCTGTATTCCGGGATTCTCATCAATACGGGTGTGGGTAACCCAACCGCGCCATTAACCGCGGCGCTTGGGGGATAAGCGAGTTTTATTAGGACGGTGGGGAGCTCGTAGTTTTGGCTGCCCATATAAGGGGATAAGAATCCGCCCTTTCCATTCACGCCCTCTTCCTCCTCTGCTTATCCATCCCTGCGCGCTCGAGCTCCAGCGCCCAAGCCCGCACTTCCCACCTCAACCTTCTCCAACCATGTGAGGAGCGAGAGGTAGATGGATGGCCTCCTCTATCACGGAGGGACAAATCGGAAACCTGAGGAAGGCCGGGTACTTGTCTAACGACATCACGCACCGGCTCCCAGATACGGGGCAACTCATCCACACCCCCATGCCCCATGAGAGGGTTGTTTTTCTTCCCCATTTCCTCCGCGGACTGGGTTTTCCTCTTCACCCGTTCGTCCGGGGGCTCATGTTCTACTACGGCCGGGACTTCCACGACCTGGCCCCGAACTTCATCCTCAATATCTCGGCGTTTATCGTTGTGTGCGAGGCCTTCTTCCGCATCCAGCCCCTCTTTGGCCTATGGCTGAAGAACTTCAGCGTCAAGCCGAAGGTCGTGCAAGGCCGACAGGCGGAATGTGGAGGCGCCATGGTGGGCAAGATAGCCAACGTTACCTGGCTCGAGGGTGCCTTCGTGGAAACCATCAAAGGGTGGCAATCTGGGTGGTTTTATATTACCGAGCCGCATGACCCTAAATGGGCAGCGGCCCTTGAATTTTGATCCGGCATCCCCACCCGGCTCACGTCTTGGAAAGAGATGGGCCTGTCGTGGGGAAATCCGTAAGATGTGACCGGACTCCAAACCTGCATCCGAGACCTGGTGGCCAAGAAGGTTAAACTTGTAAACGTGGTCCGGGTCATGCTCTTCCTCCGGATCCTCCCGTGTCAATGACGGGACTTCAATTTGTGGGAGTTCGACCCGTCGCGGCACCAGACTCTATCCCGGCTCTTCAAAATAAAGCACGAGGACGCCTGGAAGGTGCATTTCAAAAGCTCCGAGGTCTCCCCTCCCGTCACCAAGGATCGCGGGTTCTGCGCCAAACGTCAAGCCTCCGAAGTAAGCTTACCTTCATCCCCTTACGGGATATCCGCATTTCATAGTGTGACCTTATCTGGGATCTAAACTCCCGTTCCTTTGACAGGATTGGAAGAGGACATCCAGACAGTTTGATTGTCCGGCCCCTTTGCCCGAAGGCCCAGTAGACGTACACTTAGCAAAGCTACTGGTTCTGGCACCCCATGTGGTGCCGGAGAAGAAGGCCAAGGAGAATGCCATGGGGACCCGAAAGAGTTCCCGGCGCCCGGTGTCGTCGGATTTGCCCAACGGCTCCAACGCGCCCTCCGCCTCCGAAGATGAGGAGGAGGAAGAAGAAGATGCCTCTCCCCCTCCAGCGGGGGAGGAAAGAAGAGAAAGGCCGCCCCAACTGGGGAAGCCGGAGGTTCCAAGAAGGGTAAGCCCCTTCTGCCGGACTACGCCCCCGACGCCGAAGACGGCGAGGAGGACTGGCCCTCCAGGGTCAAGCCCCTGGCAAAATCGTAAGTGTCTGGCTACCCGAATGACTTATTGCACTCCTTTATTATTAGATAGCTTCTAACACCGAAGCTAATCATACAGTCCGCCCAGAGCTCAGCTTGGCGATTCATCGAGCGGATCTCTGAATTCGTCGGATGTGAATAGCGCTTCACTTCCGACGGCCTCCTCCCCTCTCCCTACAGACGACGTGGAGGTGGAGTCCCGTAGGGGACAAAACCAGGAGGAGGTGGTCCTGGAAGCGCCACAAGGCGACCTTCCGGACTCCCAACCCAAAGGGGGTAAAACCCCGGAGGGATCTAAGTCCGGCCCTGGGCCGGACACTGCTCCGGAACCATCAGTGGTTCCAGAGCCCGACAGGCGGCGCCTTCACAAGAAGGGCAAGTCCGCGACGCCGGCGACTTCCGTCCACCCGGAGGCGCCGGACAATTTGTTGGAGGCGCTCAACGGCGCCTCTATCGACGAAGAACACCGCACTGTTATGAGTGCGGTGATTCAGAAGGTTCAGTCCGCCAAGAGCGGGCTGACGGAAGCCTGCACAAGCCTGTTAACGGGCTTTGAGGTATGTGTTCAAAAACATATATAAAAAATGTTACCGCATAGACAGTAGCCCCTGATGCTTAGTTCGGTGTTCGGAAAGAAAAGCCGAACTGAGGATCTTAAAAGATATACGCAGGAGTCTAATAGAAATATGTCAATATGGGAATGCAGGCTGCGCTGCTGACCTCTGCCGCACTGACTGCGGAGGTCAATGCCTTGAAGGAAAGCCTCGAGCGGTCCGAGAGCGAGCTCGGCCGTGCCAAGAAGCAGCTCGAGGATAAAGAGGGTATGTAGCACCTCCTGTAAATGTATATAGAAATACTTGGTTGCATAATAATAACAGGACCAACGTTAATGTTGCAGGAGCCGCGACCGAGGTGGCGACCCTGAAAGAGGCGGTTTCGAGGGCCGAAAAGAGTGCGGCCTTGGAGCGCACCGAGCGAGAGAAGCAGGAGGCGCGGGTGACGGAGGTGCGGCAAGAGCTCCAGGCTCTCGTGGAAAAACACGAGAGTTTGGAGCGTGACTCGAAGACTCGAGAGTCCGAGCTTGCCTTGGCTCTTGAGAGTGCCAAGACCGCTAAGGCCGAAGCCCAGAAGACCCTTCAGGAGATCGAGGCGATGAAGAAGATAGCGGCGGGTAAGGCATTCTTTATGCAAAGCAAAAATATAAAAGTTAATTATCTGCTACTTACCCGAATCCGGAGCTCTCCAGGAGCGTTCGCCGATCTGCCCCGTAGTGTGTCTGATGCCGCCGCATACTACCGAGCCGAAGAGGGGAGCTCGACGGAAAAAGTGTTCTGGTCTCAGTATGCTGAGGCCGAACATCCGGTGCCCCTGAGCGACCAACTGAAGCAGCTGGTTGAGCTCCACAAGGTGGCCGAACAGGCCATGAAGGGCCTCATAGCTCGGCTGTGGCCTGGAGAAGCCATGCCTGGGAGCTACTTCGGTCTGGTGCGGCGGCTGGTGGACGCGTGTCCGTGGATTGAGGTCGTCAAGCGCTCCGTTTGTATTGAAGGTGCCCGTCGGGCCCTTGCCCGTGCTAAGGTGCACTGGGGCAAGCTAGACGCGGAGAAGCTGTTGACGGACGCGCCACCGCCGGGCAAGGAGTATCGTACGCCCGAGATGTATTACAATGGCGTTCTGAAGGGTGCCCGCCGCATAGCGGATGAGTGCTCCAAAGATGTAATTTTTGAGTAAACTCGCATTTGTTATCCTGTACGCTGAAGCTTTGTTCATATGCGTTAAGCAACGCTTGTTAATTTAAAATATTACCTTCTGTGCGGCCGTTTATCAAATCTGAGAGATGCAAGTCGTCGGCTTCGACCCCCATGCCACGAGTGCTGGGGTGTTCGGGATAAACCTGAGCGCTCTTGTTCCCATTCTTGGGTCCATCTAGGGAGGCGTTCAGCACAACGAACCAGGCCGTCGGACTTATAATGCTTTATCACTCTCACTTAGCCATAGAATTCTATAATTTTAAATTTCGGCGAAGCCCCTAGTATTCGGAAGACCGAGTTCGGGGCGCTATCCACGCCTAGGCCGGATAAGTCCGGTTCCTCGCTTGAAGCGGCATAAGTCTTTAAGGACTCGAAAAAACCTCGCGAACAGCGACCGGTCTCTCGCACTATCATGACAGTCAGTTTTAGCTTTCTCTACTGAGGTGTTAACCCAGCTCAACTGGGGCACAATCGCAGTAGTTCTCCCAGCGCTACCTTAGCCAACAATGCGGAACGTAAGGTACCAAAACATGGGAGCCGGGCAAACCCAACTATTGACCAAAGACATGATTCGGAGCCGATGCATATAGTGCTATAAGTTCGGGGTGCCGTACTTGTTAGAGTGTTCGGTCTTCTCACACCACGTTATGGGGTGTTGTAAGCCCCTGGTGTATTATCCGTACCAAAGTGTACGGTTGCATAGTGTCATGACTGAACATATTTGCATATAAAAATAGATAAGTACAATAATAGGTAAGAGCTATGTATTGTTTATTAAAAAAGGGCTGCTGCGAAAGCAGAACGATACAAAAAGTGCGGTAAGCAAGAGATGGGAGTATTTGACATATTCCCCTTCAGGGGCAAGCTGCAGGATTGTAAGAGAAACAGGTATTAAACTCGTTATAGAGACCACCTTGACTTTTGACGTAGCTTGCTTCCTCCCTGGCTATTGCATCGTTGGTTCGGCGATAGTATTGCCGGACAGGCCTTCCGAATAGTTGGGTCCTGAAAGTGTGTGAAAAAGGAAAACGGCGAAATAGGGAGCCCCCTAGTGCGGTTAAGCCGCATTCTGGGCGTGCCGTTGTTGTGCCCCTCCCCTTATGCCCATGGTATCTCTAAGGCGTAATTATGTACGCGTGGTACCAGCATTGCCGTTTGGCGGGGGCTGGGGTCGGGGCCGCACTGCTATGCTTGCTCGGAACGTGCCAGCCGGATTTGTTGTAGGTTACTTCGGGCTCGCTTGACGTTGTCCGGACGTTTGGCGCCTGGATTGGAGAACTGCCTTGAGAGGCTACTCTGTACTTCCGCCGCCAGGGCCGCCGTGTGCTCCTCCGTTCGGAGAGAGCGTTCTGTGTTTCCATTTACCGTGATGACTCCGCGAGGTCCTGGCATCTTGAGCTTGAGATATGCGTAGTGCGGCACCGCATTGAATTTTGCAAATGCGGTTCGTCCGAGCAGGGCGTGATAGCCGCTGCGGAATGGGACTATGTCGAAGATTAACTCCTCGCTCCGGAAGTTATCCGGTGATCCGAAGACCACCTCGAGTGTGACCGAGCCTGTACAGCTGGCTTCGACCCCTGGTATGACACCTTTGAAGGTTGTCTTTGTGGGTTTAATCCTTGAAGGATCGATGCCCATTTTTCGCACTGTGTCCTGGTAAAGCAGGTTCAGGCTACTGCCGCCGTCCATTAGGACTCTGGTAAGGTGAAATCCGTCGATAATTGGGTCTAGGACCAGTGCGGCGAATCCGCCGTGACGGATGCTGGTGGGATGGTCCCGTCGATCGAAAGTGATCGGGCAGGAGGACCATGGGTTGAACTTTGGGGCGACTGGCTCCAGCGCATAGACGTCCTTGAGAGCACGCTTCCGCTCCCTTTTGGGGATGTGGGTTGCGTATATCATATTCACCGTCCGAACTTGCGGGGGAAATCCCTTCTGTCCTTTGTTGTTCGGCGGCCGGGGCCCCTCCTCGTCATCGCTATGTAGCCCCTTGTCTCTGGTCTCGGCACTTATCTTGCCTGCCTGCTTGAACACCCAACAATCCCTGTTGGTGTGATTGGCTGGCTGTTCGGGGGTGCCGTGTATCTGGCACGAGCGATCAAGTATCCGGTCTAAGCTGGATGGGCCCTGAGGGTTTCGTTTGAATGGCTTCTTCCGCTGACCCGGTTTAGAGCCTCTGAATCCGGCATTGACTGCCGTATCTTCAGTATTGTCACCGTTAATGCGGCGCTTATGCTTGTTGCGGCGTGACCTGCCGTTGTTATCCTTGTTATCCGAATTGCCGGGGCTCTTGCTTATGTTATTGCTACGAGCTAGCCAGCTGTCTTCTCCCGCGCAGAAGCGGGTCATGAGTGTCGTGAGGGCTGCCATAGACTTCGGCTTTTCCTGTCCTAGGTGCCGGGCAAGCCATTCGTCTCGGATGTTGTGCCTGAAGGCTGCGAGGGCCTCGGCGTCCGGACAATCGACTATTTGGTTTTTCTTTGTCAGGAACCGTGTCCAGAATTGTCTGGCCGATTCCTCTGGTTGCTGGATTATGTGGCTTAGGTCATCGGCGTCTGGTGGTCGCACATACGTGCCCTGGAAGTTGTCAAGGAATGCGGATTCCAGGTCCTCCCAACAACTGATTGACTCTGCTGGCAGGCTATTAAGCCAATGTCGAGCTGGTCCTTTAAGCTTGAGCGGGAGGTATTTGATGGCGTGTAGATCATCGCCACGGGCCATGTGGATGTGAAGGAGATAATCCTCGATCCATACCGCAGGATCTGTTGTGCCATCGTATGATTCGATGTTTACGGGTTTGAAGCCCTCGGGGATTTGATGATCCATTACTTCGTCTGTGAAGCATAGTGGGTGTGCGGCGCCCCTGTACTGAGCTATATCGCGACGCAGCTCGGACGAGCTTGGTCTGTTGTATTCGGCCGGGCCATACTTATTATGTCCGGCGTGACGGCTAGCGTCACGTGAAGCGGGGCGCCCATGCGATCCGTAGATCGATCTTGTTTGCCTTGCCTTATTCTCCAAGATGTCTCGCAGGTCTGTTGCGTCTCCCCGTACTCTGGTATGTTTTGAGCGGTGTCGGGGTGCGGCTTGGGTCGAGGGCCTGAAGGCCTCTCTATCGCGGCCACGGGGTGGCCGATCGGGCGCATCGTACGCTGGTGATGTAGGTTTAGTTGCTTCCTCCTCAAGTTGGGGAAGCAGCCTGCGCTTCGGGTAGCTCTTGGATGGGCGTTCTAGTTTATACTCTTCGGCCGCCAGGACTTCGGTCCATCTGTCGGCTAGCAAGTCTTGGTCAGCTCTAAGCTGCTGCTGTTTCTTCTTGAGGCTGCTTGCCGTGGCTACGAGTCTGCGTTTGAAACGCTCTTGCTCGACGGGATCCTCTGGCACGACGAATTCATCGTCGTCGAGGCTTGCCTCGTCTTCGGAGGGAGGCATGTAATTGTCGTCCTCATCCTCTTTGTCGGCCGCTCTCTCACGAGGGCTGGCTCCTTCGTTCTCCTGCACTGAATCCTGCTGGAGGGGGTTGTCTTCGGCACTGTCCGGCGTATTGTTATCTCCGGTGCCGGAATCGCCGTTTTTGCTTTGGCGGGACTTAGAGCGGCGCCGCTGACGTCGGCGCTTGGGTTGCTTCTTGGAGGGGTCATCCTCCGTTTTCTCCTCGCCATCCCCCGCTTTAGGGGTGTCCACCATGTATATGTCATATGACGAGGTGGCTTTCCAGTTCCCTATAGGCACTGGTTCTTGATCGTCTCCTTCATCGGCGTCCATGCCGTCGATGTCTTCGGAGTCGAAGTCGAGCATGTCGGTTAAATCGTCGACAGTGGCTACAAAGTGGGTGGTGGGTGGGCTACAAATTTCTTCGTCGTCCGCGTCCCAACCGTGTTGGCCGTAGTCCGGCCAGGGCTCTCCTGACAAAGAGAGAGACTTTAACGAATTCAGGATGTTGCCGAAAGGTGAGTGCTGAAAGACATCCGCGGCGGTGAACTCCATGACCGGAGCCCAATCGGGCTTAACCGGGAGAGGTGCGGGATTTACGGAGTCCGGATCGGAGTCCGGCACCTCGGAGTCACGGGCCTTGCGAGGGACTAGGCTGGTATCCGGCTCTATCGCCGTAGAGATTGCAGTTTCCGGGGTGGCGTCTAACCGTCCGTCCCCGACTGGCGTAGTGGGCTCCGAGCTAATGGTCGGAGCGGACACCTGAGCGACGCTCTGGGCGTTGTCCGATGACAGAGCTAAATCGTGCCCATCATGACAGTGCGGCGCGCCCGGTTGTGGCTCGAATCCGTCGAAGATCAAGTCCCCGCGGATGTCGGCCGTGTAGTTCAAGCTTCCAAACCTGACCTGATGGCCAGGGGCGTAGCTCTCGATCTGCTCCAGATGGCCGAACGAGTCAGCCCGCAGTGCGAAGCCGCCGAATACGAAGATCTGTCCGGGGAGAAAAGTCTCATCCCGGACCGCGTCGCGGTTGACGAGCGAAGAAGCCATCGGCCTAAAAGGCGACGACACAGAGGAACTCTCAATGAAAGCACCAATGTCGGTGTCAAAACCGGCGGATCTCGGGTAGGGGGTCCCGAACTGTGCGTCTAGGCGGATGGTAACAGGAGACAAGGGACACGATGTTTTTACCCAGGTTCGGGCCCTCTCGATGGAGGTAAAACCCTACTCCTGCTTGATTAATATTGATGATATGGGTAGTACAAGAGTAGATCTACCACGAGATCGGAGTGGCTAAACACTAGAATCTAGCCTATGGTATGATTGTTGTTCGTCCTATGGACTAAAACTCTCCGGTTTATATAGACACCGGAGAGGGCTAGGGTTACACAGAGTCGGTTACAGTGGGAGGAGATCTTCATATCGTATCGCCAAGCTTGCCTTCCACGCCAAGGAAAGTCCCATCCGGACACGGGACGGAGTCTTCAATCTTGTATCTTCATAGTCCAGGAGTCCGGCCAAAGGTCATAGTCCGGCCATCCGGACACCCCCTAATCCAGGACTCCCTCAATGACAACGACCAGATGGACCTTATTCATCGTCTGAGTAGTCTGCAACATGATACGTTGCAGCCGTGAAGGTCAGCACATTGAATATGCTGGCAGAGTTACACTGTAAAGCAATGAATGCAAGAACTATATCTACATGCAATATTTGGCTGGTGGAGGGTCTAAGTTTATGATTTGCATAAAGCTAGTTTTTCCCTACAACAAACGAATAAATTTTTTACTACTCTCAAGTTGAACCAATATTTGAGAAGGTTCATCCAACTCAAATCCCAATTAAAAAAGTATCATCATTAAACTGAATTCAAGGTAATTTAAGAGAGACGAGATCAACAATAATATCCAAGTCCAGATACTCAACATGTCCATAACCGGGGACACGGCTAACCATACTTAGTTTATACACTCTACAGTGGTTGCACACTTTTCCCCACAAGACTCGACCACATCGATGATCGAAAGAGCAAGACATAGTCTTTCTGATGTATTAACTTTCTACTCCGGGCAGACCCGTACACCTACTTTCCCTTGCATCTGCTAGTCCACCTCTTCGAGAGCTCATACAACTTACTCAACTATGCCAGAGCCCATAATGTATTGTCGCTGCACACGGAAGTTTCCAGGCATGAAATATCATATGATCACTTTGAGCCTAGGTGGCGAACCGAGGAAAAATCACACACGTACTCCAGGATTTCCAAACGGACAAACACTGTATTCCCCAGGTGTCCCAACTAACCAACCCAGATGTGAATTAAAGTTGCCACCTTAATTTATCCAAGATTAATAACTCTCACAACTTCCATGTGTATCACGATCCAATCCCCGTCTACTAGCATGGGTAAGCAATAAATAAAGCATAACATATATTCCTGAGGTGACCAAAGGTATTAGCTTCCTACCTCAAGTACTACAGCAATACCACATGTTCCCAATCCTACTCACACAAATATTTGAGGGGGGAAACTAATGCATAGTAAAAATTGGGTATTCAAAAGTATGATCAAAGTGTAACTTGCCTTGCTAACAATCTGCAAACTCTAGAGATTCATAGTAACAAGCTTCGCACTTCGGATAATCTAGCGTAGACAAGCAGTAGCATACATAAGCAATCAATCAAACGAAGCAAAGAGAAATTGAGAAAAGATCCAAATAAAACTCGAAACAAGCAAACGAATAAACTAAATAGAAAACAAAAACTAAGAGCATTATTTTCATGTGAATTAAATCTTAACAATAGGTACATGTGATTAACTACGATTTGCAAAAAGAATCAACTCAAACGGAGCTACAAAACTCAAGATACAAACGAAACAAGATCAAATACTAATCTGAACTAAACTCAAATTTTAAATTGTCAAAATCATGTTCAAGTTTGTTTACTGGAAAGAGGGGGTCGTTACGAAGATTTAGGCATTGGTTTCATGCAATTTTCATAAACGAGCAAAAGGTTATGCTAGTTTTAAGAAAAGGGCTAAATCGCGAGAAAACTATTCGTGGATAGGTCTCTGGCCAAAAATAAAACTAAAAAGAAAATTTACAGAACAAACGTTCGCTAGAGGAACATAACGAACGAATTATATGAAACTAACAGGTGAACATTCGCTAATTAAACTAGCGAATAAAAATGAACTTATCTAAACCTAATAAACAGAAACTAAAAAACCGAAACTAAACCGAGAAAAGACTGGAGAACCGAATCGTTTTATACCGGTCAACCAGCGGTGGTGAGGTCAACGGCGGCGGAGGCGGTTTGCGCGTGAGGCGGCGTTGGTGGCGAGGCGGGGCTCCGGCGGCGGCAGCGGGCGGTGCTAGCGGCGGCGGTTCGGAGGCCAGCGGTGGCTAAGTGCTGCGGCGGAGCGAGGCGCGAGCGGCGGCAGCGGCTGTGGTGCAGCGGTGGAGGCGGGCGGCGGCGGCGGCAGCTGTGTTGTGGCGGTGGAGGTGGGCGGCGGAGGCGGCTGCTTAGGATGAGGAGGAGGGGTCTGCCCTGGCTTTTAAAGGGGCCCCGGGGGGTCCGACCAGGGCAAGGGCGCGGCACGGCGGCAGCGATCCAGACTCCTCACCAGAGTCCGGCGAGGACACGGGCGCGGCGCGAGGCGGTACGGTGGCTGAACCGAGGCCTGGCTGCCATCTGGGCTGGCCCAGTTTGGCTCGCGACTTGAAAAAAACAGTTTCCGCGAAGAAAAATCCTAATAAAATAAAATTAAAATTCTAAAATTCCAGAAATAATTTTCACCATGCCTACCTAATAATTGGGAAAAGATGAACATTTTTCTGGACTTAATGCAATTTCTAAAAATGCATGTTTTTCTCTAATTCAAATAAAAATGCAAATAAAATTCAAATAAAAAAGTAGTTTAATTTCAAAAATTATTTTCCAATGTTTCTCCTCTATTTTGAAGAAGTCATTTTATCTTCTCTCATTTATTTTTATTTAATTGACATAATGGGAAAGAAATTATTGAAAATCAAATTGATCCTCTTTTCAAATGTTAAATAAATTTGAATATTAGACTTTTACGAAACCTCCAACTCTCTCCTTGGGTCCTTAAGTTGCTTAAGATTTCGAGGATCACAACCAAAAGCAATAAAATATGATATGCATATGAATGATCTATGTATAACATCCAAATTGGGATGTTACAAACCTACCCCCTTGAGATGAATCTCGCTCTCGAGATTCGGGCTGGTCAGCAAAAAGGTGTGGGTGGTCCTTGCGGAGGTCATCTTCTAGCTCCCGGGTGGCTTCCTCCTCGGTATGGTGGCTCCACTGAACTTTGCAAAACTTGATAACATTGCTAGGACTAACTCAACTGGAAAACTCGAGTATCTTAATTGGCTTCTCTTCATAGGTCAAATCACTATCCAAGTGAATTCCTTCCAGCGGCACTATATCTCTCAGAGGAATGTCGGCCATCTCTGCGTGGCACTTCTTCAGCTTGGAAACGTGAAACATATCATGAACTCCTGACAATCCTTCGGGAAATTCCAACTTGTAGGAAACTTCTCCCATGCGTTCCAAAACTCTGTATGGTCCCACAAAACGTGGTGCTAGCTTTCCCTTGACACCAAAACGTTTAACTCCTCGAAGTGGACACACATCAAGATATGCTCTATCTCTGACTTCATAGGCTACCTCCTTGCGTTTAGTATCCACATAACTCTTCTGCCTGGACTGGGCTACCTTGAGTCTGTCTCGAATCAACTTAACCTTCCCCTCGGAATCTCTGAATAAGTCTGGTCCGAACAACTGTCGTTGTCCAACTTCATCCCACGATAATGGTGTCCTTCACTTCCTTCCATACAAAGCTTCGAAAGGGGCCATCTTCAAACTGCCTTGATAACTGTTGTTATAGAAGAACTCTGCATAGGGCAAATTGTCATCCCAACTAGATCCATAATCTGCACACAAGTTCTTAACATGTCCTCTAGAATCTGATTGACTCTCTTGGTCTGTCCATCTGTGTGTGGATGAAAAAGTGTACTGAACTCTATCCTGGTACACAAAGTTTTATGCAACTGATTCCAAAACTTTGAAGTAAACTATGTCCCTCTATCTGATACGATGGTCCTCGGAACTCCATGCAGACATACGATCCTGGTCATGTATATCTTTGCCAATTTAGCACTCATATAACTTGTCTTCACAGGGATGAAGTGGGCTACTTTCGTCAGGCGATCAACTACAACCCAGATAGAGTCATAGACTGAACGGGTCCTTGGTAATTCAGTGGTAAAATCCATGTCAAGTTTATCCCACTTGCATTCGGGTATCGGCAATGGCTGTAGTAACCCTGCTGGTTTGTGATGCTCTGCCTTAACTCTCAGACATACATCACATACTACTACATACTCGGCTATATCCTTCTTCATTCTTGTCCACTAGAAACCCTCCTTCAAGTCTAGAAACATCTTGGTGTTGCATGGGTGAATCGAATAAGGAAAATCATGAGCCTCTTGAAGAATCAACTTCCTGATCTCAGGGTCATTAGGCACATATATACGGTCCTCAAACCATAAACTGTCGTGCTCATCCTCACGAAGTCCTTTAGCCTTTCCTTTACTCATCCTTTCCTTTATCTCAGCAATCTCCTTGTCCATCTTCTGGGCTTCTTTGATTTTACCCAACAAAGTGGACTAAATTTCCAACGCTGCAACATAACCTCTGGGAACTATCTGCAAGCATAGCTCTCAAAGGTCGTCTGCTAACTCCTGAGGTAATCCTCCGGTTATGAGCATTTTAACATAAATCTTGCGGCTCAATGCATCTGCTACAACATTGTCCTTTCCTGGATGATAAAGTAATCTCATGTTGTAATCCTTTATGAGTTCCAGCCATCTCCTTTTCCTGAGGTTCAACTCCTTATGCGTGAAGATGTACTTAAAACACTTATGATTCGTATAAACATCACAACGGTTTCCGATGAGAAAATGTATCCATGTCTTGAGCGCATGCACTACAGCTGCTAACTCCAAATCATGCGTAGCATAATTCAACTCATGAGGTCGAAGCTGTCATGAGGCATACGAAAGAACTCTTCTGTCCTGCATAAGCACACCTCCAAGTCCTCGATGTGAAGTGTTGCAATACACTTGGAAATCCTTGCGTATGTCTGGGAGAATCAGCACTGTGGCTGTAAACAAACGCTTCTTCAACTCCAGAAAACTAACCTCACAATCCTGAGTCCATTTAAACTTGGTGTCCTTCTTCAATAACTCCATCATGGGCTTCACAATCTTAGAAAAATTTTCAATAAATCTCCGATAATAACCTACGAGTCCAAGAAAATTTCTGATCTCTCCCACTGATGTGGGTGCCAACCATTTAGTGACAGAAAGAATCTTGGTAGGGTCTACTGCTATTCCTTCTCCGGATATACCATATCCGAGAAATCCAACTTCCTTCAACCAAAACACACATTTCCTGAACTTGGCATACAACTGATGTTCCCTGAGCTTCTCGAGAACCAAACACAAATGTTCCTTATGCTCTTCTTTATTCTTCGAGAAGACCAATATGTCATCAATGAACACCATGATGAACTTATACAAAAACTCCATGGACACTTTGTTCATCATAGTCATGAAATAAAGGGGCGTTAGTCAAACCAAATGACATAACTGTCTACTCATATAGACCATACCTCGTGGTAAAATATGTCTTGGGTATATCCAGCTCTCGGATCTTCAACTGGTGATAACCTGATCGAAGATCGATCTTGGAGAAAACCTTAGCTCCTTGTAGCTAGTCAAACAAATCATTGATCATCGGCAGAGGGTATTCGTTCTTGATCGTCAGCTAATTTAGCGCACGATAATCAACAACCATCCTTAAAGATCCATCCTTTTTCTCCACTAGAAGAACTAGGGCTCCCCAAGGTGATGAACTTGGTAGAATGTAACCATTCTCCACTAACTCCTTAATTTATTTCTTAATTCCCTCTAGATCATTGGCGAGCATCCGATACGGTCTCTTGGATATTGGTCCGGTGCCTGGCAATAACTCAATCAAAAACTCAATATCTCGATCTGGTGGCATGCCAGATAACTCTTCTGGAAATACATTGGGATAATCCTTAACCACTGGTACTTCCTCATGAACAACTCCTGATAATGAATTCACTTGAGTCGTCTCGGTGCATTCCTAGACACATAATTGATCCTCTTTCCTTCCGGGGTGGTGAGAAGAATTGATTTGCTGGCGCAATCGATATTTCCCTTATACTTGGATAGCCAATCCATGCGTAGTATCACATAGAATCCTTGTGACTCCAGGACAATCAGGTCGGTGGGGAAAACATGTCTACCTATGGTTATTGGCAACTAATAGCATGCCGTACTAGCCATATACATTACTCCTGCAGAACTTACTAACATAGGTCACTTAAGGGCTACTATTGGCAACATATACTTATCCACAAATCCCCTTGATATGAATGAAGGAGACACACAAGTATCGAAAAGAACAAGTGCCGTAAATGCGTTAATCAAAAACATACCGACAACTGCGTTGGGCTGCTCCTCAATCTCCTCCACGCTGATGTGTTTGACCTGACCTTTGGTGAAGGGGTTGGTCTTCTTTGCAGAACTTCCATTGCCATTTCCATTCTTTGCTTCTGGGCATTCAGTGGCGTAATGTCCGGTCTTCCCTCACTTGAAACATGTAATGTGACTCACATCCCTCTTTGCTGGTGTTGCGGGGTTGGAGCGGTTCTGACTGTTGCTTCCTCCATTCCCGTTGCCATTATTAGGGCCACTATGTTTGTGCGAACTTCCTCCATTGTGCGTATGTCCTCCAGTGTTATGGCTTCCATGGTTGTGAGTATGTCCCCCCGAGTACAGGGAATAGCAGGGCTTCTGCTGAGCTGCAGAAGTGTACCTCCCCTAACCATAATTCTTCTTGCGGTTATCAATTTGTTGCTGCTTGCCTTCTATCATGAGGGCCCTGTCTACCAACTCCTGATAGTTGTTGAATGTTGCCACCATCAACTGCATGCTTAGATCATCATTGAGTTCCTCAAGAAACTTCTCCTGCTTCGCGGCATCTGTGGCCACATCATCTGGGGCATAGCGTGCTAACTTGCTGAATTCATCCACATACTATCCCACTGTATGACTCTCTTGGCGCAAGTTACGAAACTCGTGCTTCTTCATGCTCATAGCTCCAGCTGAAACATGGGCGGTGCGGAAAGCCTGCTGAAACTGATCCCATGTAACTGAATCAATGGGGTAAGTGGTGGTGACGTTCTCCCACCAAGATGATACGGGTCCATCAAGCTGATGTGCCGCAAATCGCACTCTATCCGCGTCTGTGCATCCTATAGTAGGCAACTCTCTTCCAATCTTCCGGAGCCAATCATCTGCAATAGTCGGCTCAGTGCTGCTAGAGAACACCGACGGATTCAACCTAAGAAAATGGGCTAGGTTGTCAACAGGGGTGGTGGTGGTGGGTTGTTGTTGTTTTGCCTTGATTCTAGTTCTGAACTAGTATCTACATCAAGGCATTCTTTTGCTGGATCAACTAGGTGAGCTCTGGTGGGAACACGAATCCGGTGTCACTGTTGGAAATATGCCCTAGAGGCAATAATAAAAGGATTATTATTATATTTCCTTGTTCATGATAATTGTATTTTATTCATGCTATAATTGCATTATCCGGAAATCGTAATACACGTGTGAATACATAGGCCACAATACGTCCCTAGTAAGCCTCTAGTTGACTAGCTCGTTGGTCAACAGATAGTCATGGTTTCCTGACTATGGACATTAGATGTCGTTGCCAACGGGATCACATCATTAGGAGAATGATGTGATGGACAAGACCCATTCCCAAGCATAGCACAAGATCATGTAGTTCGTTTTGCTAGAGCTTTTCCAATGTCAAGTATCTCTTCCTTAGACCATGAGATCGTGTAACTCCCGGATACTGTAGGAGTGCTTTGGGTGTACCAAACGTCACAACGTAACTGGGTGACTATAAAGGTGCACTACAGGTATCTCCGAAAGTGTCTGTTGGGTTGACATGGATCGAGACTAGGATTTGTCACTCCGTGTTACGGAGAGGTATCATTGGGCCCACTCGGTAGTGCATCATCATAATGAGCTCAAAGTGACCAAGTGTCTGGTCACGGGATCATGCATTACGGTACGAGCAATGTGACTTGCTGGTAACGAGACTGAACGAGGTATTGGGATACCGACGATCGAGTGTCGGGCAAGTAACATACCGTCTGACAAAGGGAATAGTATACGGGGTTGCTTGAACCCTCGATATCATGGTTCATCCGATGAGATCATCGAGGAGTATGTAGGAGCCAACATGGGTATCCAGATCCCGCTGTTGCTTATTGACCGAAGAGCTGTCTCGGTCATGTCTGCATGTCTCCCGAACCCGTAGAGTCTACACACTTAAGGTTCGGTGATTCTAGGGTTGTATGAATATGAGTATGCAGCAAACCGAATGTTGTTCGGAGTCCCGGATGAGATCCCGGACGTCATGAGGAGTTCCGGAATGGTCCGGAGGTAATGAAAACTATATAGGAAGTGCTGTTTCGGCCATCGGGAAAGTTTCGGGGTCACCCAATATTGTACCGGGACCACCATGGGCTGAAGTGGGAGGGGAACCAGCCCCTGCTGGGCTGGTGCGCCCCCCCTTGGCCCCCCTGCTCCTAGGGTTGGAAACCCTAGTTGGGGGGGTGCACCACTTGCCTTGGGGGGCACTCCACCCCCCTGGCCGCCGCCCCCTTGGGAGATTGCATCTCCCAGGGCCGCCGCCCCCCTGGGGGCCTATATAAAGGAGGGCAGGAGGGAGGGCAGCTGCACCCCAAGTCTTGGCGCCTCCCTCCCCCTGCTACACCTCGTCCTCCTCCCGCAGCAGCTTGGCGAAGCCCTACCAGAGTTCTGCTGCATCCACCACTACGCCGTCGTGCTGCTGGATCATCATCAACCTCTCCTTCCACCTTGGTGGATCAAGACGGAGGAGACGTCACGCTGACCGTACGTGTGTTGAACGCGGAGGTGTTGTCCGTTCGGCGCTAGGATCTCCGGTGATAGGATCACGATGAGAACGACTACCTCGACCCCGTTCTTTTGAACCCTTCCGCTCGCTACAAAGTGGTATGTAGATGCATCTCTCCTTTCACTCGTTGCTTAGATGAACTCATAGATGGATCTTGGTGACACCGTAGGAAATTTTTTATTTTCTGCAACGTTCCCTAACAGTCACGTGTCGGAGGCATCTGATGGGTTAGAAGGGGTGAGAAAACAGAATAGAATAAGGTCTAAGAAAGATTTCACTACCCATATGCACATGAGGCGAATACAATCAATTCACTTCATTCAACATCAAACAAGGTTCACACAAACGATCTAACTACGATTACAAATTGATCGATGCTAACTACTTGGAAGAATACTACTAGTAACTTGGTGGTCGTCTAGAAATTTTGACCAGTGGAAGACTCCATAATATCAGCACCAGCTTCGTCTATGTTGTCATCATCACTGTCATCATTTGCATCACTGTCCATGTCGGTGTCGTCCAAGATGATGTAGTCCTCTGAACGGATCTCCTTTTCAGGTTCTCGCTTATGGTTCTCCATGGGTAGTCCTAGCTTCCTCTTCAATTCTTCATGCTTCTCCAATAGTACAGTAATTTCTTCTTCATATCCATCACGTGTTGACCTGAGTTCCTCTTCTATCTTGATATTCCTCTTCATTAGCTTCTTGGTCTTCTTCATGATGGAGCACATCTGGTTCTTGTATCAGCGAATGTGATCACCCATCTCCTGAATGTATGCTGCAATTGATCCATCCTTCCTAGTACGAATCATCTCCCATTCCTCGTCTCTGCGTCCGCATATCTGATGAATGGTGTCTTCAAGCTCCTTGTGATACACTTCACATATGCGTTCGAAAGTGATATGGGCTGCCATGCTCTTTCCCAAACTCCAACTTGGTGCATCCATGTAGAAATCAATGGGCTCCGTTGTTGGCGTGAACGTCCTCACAGGTACACAAACTTTGATTTTCTAGCCCTCCTCTTCCGGTAAAGTTGCAGAGAAAGTCCCAGTGAAGCTTGGTAGTCCGATGTTCAGGTACTTAGTGACTTCCTTCAAGTGTCGTCCGAAAAGGGTGTCGTCATCCGACAAAGTGAACTTGTTCCTGGGGTTCGCCATCTATAGAGTAGAAATAGAGGAGAATTAGAATTGAGTAAAGAAGAGAAATCATGTGGCTTTTCCTAGTGGTCGCGTCCTACAGTCAGCGTGTGCTCTGATACCATCTTGTAGCGACACGATCCCAATGGACTGAAGTCTCTGTGCTTAAGTGTCATCCCTGGATCGGTAATGCTGACACACACAATACTCGAGGAATTATAGCAATGTTTCAATCACACACTTATTACATCGAGGTCCTCATAAAGAGTAAGATTACACAAAATTATATGGCTGAAGGCCATCTAAGCTATATAACTGCGGAAGGTTCGAAGGTAAATAAGTCCATCAACTCCAACGGCATAGCTGAGTGCAAGACAATGACCTAACGCACCTTATTCGTCGTCTGAGTAGTCTGCAACATGAGACATTGCAGACGTGTTGGTCAGCACATTGAAAATGCTGGCAGAGTTACACTGTAAAGCAATAAATGCAAGAACTATATCATGATATCCATAACCGGCGACACGGCTAACCATGATTAGTTTATGCACTCTACAGAGGTTGCGCACTTTTCCCCACAAGACTCGACCACATCCATGATCGGAAGATCGAGAAATAGTCTTTCTAAAGAATTAACTCTCTACTCTAGGAAGACCGATACACCTACTTTGCCCTACATCTGCTAGTCCACCTCTTTGAGAGCTCATACAACTGACTCAACTATGCCAGAGCCTATAATGGCTTGTGGCTGCACATGGAAGTTTCCAGGCATGAAATATCATATGATCACTTTGAGCCTAGGTGGCGAACCGAGGAATAATCATACGGGTACTCTGGGATTTCCCAAACGGACAAAAACTGGATTCTCTAGGTGCCCCAACCAATCCACCCAGATGTGTATTAAAGGTTCCAACTTAATGCTATCCAAGATTAATAACTCTCACAACTTCCATGTGTATCACGATCCAATCCCCATCTACAAGCATGGCTAAGCAATAAATAAAGCATAACGTATATTCCCAGGGTGATCAAAGGTATTAGGTTCCTACCTCAAGTACTACAACCAAACCACATATTCCCAATCCTACTCATGCAAATATTTGAGGGGAAGAACTAATGCATAGTAAAAACTTTGTATTGAAAAGTATGATCAAAGTGAAACTTGCCTTGCTGATGATCTGCAAACTCTAGAGATTCGTAGTAACAAGCTTTGCACTCCGGATAGTCTAGCACAGACAAAAATAGCATACATAAGCATTCAATCAAGCGAAAACAAAGAGAAATCGAGAAAAGATCCAAATAAAACTAGAAACAAGCAAACAACTAAACTAAACAGAAAACAAAACCTAACAGCATTATTTTGATGTGAATTAGGTCTTAGCAGTAGGTACATGTGATTATCTACGATTTGCAAAAAGAATCAACTCAAACGGAGCTACACAACTCAAGATACAAACGAAATAAGATTGAATACAAATATGAAATAAACTCAAATTTTAAATAGTCAAAATCATGTTCAAGTTAGTTTACTGGAAAACGGGGATCGTTATGAAGATTTATGCATTCATTTCATCAAATTTGGATAAACGAGCAAAAAGTTGCGCTAGTTTTAAGATCAGGGGCAAAATCACGAGTAAACACTCTCACATACATCACATACTCCTACATACTCGGCAATATCCTTCTTCATTCCTGTCCACCAGAAACTCTCCTTCAAGTCCAGGTACATCTTGGTGTTGCCTAGGTGAATCGAGTAAGGCGAATCATGAGCCTCTTGAAGAATCAACTTCCTGATCTCAGGGTCATTAGGCACATATATACGATCGTCAAACCATAAAGTATCATGCTCATCCTCATGAAATCCTTTAGCCTTTCCTTTACTCATCCTTTCCTTTATCTTAGTAATCTCCTTGTCTGTCTTCTGGGCTTCTCTGATTTAACCCGAGTAAGTGGATTGAATTTCCAACGTTGCAACATAACCTCTGGGAACTATCTCCAAGCGTAGCTCTCGAAGGTCATTTGCTAACTCCTGAGGTAATCCTCTGGTTATGAGCGTGCTAACATAAATCTTGTGGCTCAACACATCTGCTACAACATTGGCCTTTCTTGGATGATAATGTAATCTCATGTCATAATCCTTTATGAGTTCCAGCTATCTCCTTTTCAACTCCTTGTGCGTGAAGATGTACTTCAAACTCTTATGATCCGTATAAACATCACAACATATTCCAATGAGAAAATGTCGCCATGTCTTGAGCACATGCACTACGGCTGCTAACTCCAAATCATGCGTATCATAATTAAAGTCATGAGGTCGAAGCTGTCGTGAGTCCTACGAAACAACTCTTCTGTCATGCATAAGCACACCTCCAAGTCCTCGACATGAAGCGTCGCAATACACATGGAAATCCTTGCGTATGTCTGGGAGAATCAGCACTGTTGCTGTAACCAAATGCTTCTTCAACTCGTGAAAATGGCCTCACAATCAAAAGTCCATTTAAACTTGGTATGCTTCTTCAGTAACTCCGTCACGGATTCACAATCTTGGAAAAATTCTCAATAAATCTCCGATAATAACCTACGAGTCCAAGAAAACTTTTGATCTCTCCCACTGAGGTGGGTGCCAATCATTTAGTGACAGAAGCAATCTTGGTAGGGTCTACTGCTATTCCTTCTCCGGATATAGCATATCCGAGAAATCCAACTTTCTTCAACCAAAACTCACATTTCCTGAACTTGGCATACAACCCCTGAACTTCTCGAGAACCAAATGGAAATGTTCCTTATGCTCTTCTTCATTCTTCGAGTAGACCAATATGTCATTAATGAACACCATGAAGAACTTATCCAAAAACTCCATGGACACTTTGTTCATCATACTCATGAAATAAGCAGGGGCATTAGTCAAACCAAATGACATAACTGTATACTCATATAGCCCATACCTCGTGGTAAAATCTGTTTTAGGTATATCCTGCTCGGATCTTCAACTGGTGATAACCTGAAAGAAGATCGATCTTGGAGAAACCCTTAGCTCCTTGTAGCTGGTCAAACAAATCATTGATCATCGGCAGAGGGTATTTGTTCTTGATCGTCACCTCATTCAACGCATGATAATCAACAACCATCCTTAAACATCCATCCTTCTTCTCCACTAGAAGCACAGGGGCTCCCCAAGGTGATGAACTTGGTCGAATGTAACCATTCTCCACCTACTCCTTAATCTGTTTCTTAATTTCATCCAGATCATTCGCGAGCATACGATCCGGTCTCTTGGATATTGGTCCAGTGCCTGGCAATAACTCAATCAAAAACTCAATATCACGATCTGGTGGCATGCCAGGTAACTCTTCTAGAAATACATCGGGATAATCCTTCACCACTGGTACTTCCTCATAAACAACTTCTGATAAGGAATTCACCTGAGTCCTCCTCGGCGCATGCCTAGACACATACTTGATCCTATTTCCTTCCGGGGTGGTGAGAAGAATTGATTTGCTAACGCAATCGATGTTTCCGTTATACTTGGATAGCCAATCCATGCCTAGTATCACATACAATCCTTGTGACTCTAGGACAATGAGGTCGGTGGGGAAAACATGTATACCTATGGTTACTGGCAACTGATAGCATCCCCTACTAGCCATATACTCTGCTCCTATGGAACTTACTAACATAGTTGACTTAAGGGCTAATGTTGCAACATATACTTATCCACGAATCCCCTTGATATGAATGAATGAGACGCACCGGTATCGAAAATAACAAGCGCCGTAAATGCATTAATCAAAAACTTACCGACAACTGAGTCGGGCTGCTCCTCAATATCCTCCACACTAACGTTTTTCACGTGACCTTTGGTGAAGTGGTTGGGCTTCTTTGCAGAACTTCCATTGCCATTTCCATTCTTCGATTCAGGGCATTCAGTGGCGTAATGTCAGGTCTTCCCGCACTTGAAACAAGTAATGTGACTCAAATCCCTTTTGGCTGGTGTTGCGGGGTTGGAACGGTTCTGTATATTACTTCCTCCATTCCCGTTGCCATTATTAGGACCACTTTGGTTGTGCAAACTTCCTCCATTGTGCATATATCCTCCATGGTTATGGCCTCCATGGTTGTGAGTATTTCCTCCCGAGTACGGGGAATAGCGGGGCTTCTGCTGAGCTCCAGAAGTGTACCTTCCCTATCCATACTTCCTCTTGCGGTTATCAATCTATTGAGGTTTGCCTTCTATCATGAGGGCCCTATCTACCAACTCCGGATAGTTGTTGAAAGTTTCCACCATCAACTACATGCTTAGATCATCATTGAGTCCCTCAAGAAACTTCTCCTGCTTCGTGACATGTGTGGCCACATCATCCGGGGCATAGCGTGCTAACTTGCTGAATTCATCCACATATTGTCCCACTTTACGACTCCCTTGGCACAAGTTGTGAAACTCGTGCTTCTTCATGATCATAGCTCCAGCTGAAACATGGGTGGTGCGGCAAGCTTGCTGAAACAGATCCAATGTAACTGTATCAATGGGGTAAGTGGTGGTGAAGTTCTCCCACCAAGATGCCGCGGGTCCATGAAGCTGATGTGCAGCAAATCGCACTCTCTCCGTGTATGTGCATCCTGTAGTAGGCAGCTCTCTTCCCATCTTCCGGAGCCAATCATTTGCAACAATCGGCTTGGTGCTTCTAGAGAGCACCGACATTTCAACCTCAGAAAATGGGCTAGGTTGTCAACAGGGGGTAGTGGTGGTGGGTTGTTGTTGTTTTCCCTTGATTCTGGTTCTGAACTAGCATTTGCATCAAGGCATTCTGTTGCTGGGTCAATGATACGTCTCCAACGTATCTATAATTTTTGATTGTTCCATTCTATTATATTACCCGTTTTGGATGTTTATGGGCTTTACTTTAAACTTTTATATCATTTTTGGGACTAACCTACTAACTGGAGGTCCAACCCGAATTGCTGTTATTTTTACCTATTTCAGTGTTTCGAAGAAAAGGAATATCAAACGGAGTCCAAACGGAATGAAACCTTCGGGAGCGGTCTTTTTGGAGGAAATGTGATCCAGTGGACGTGGAGTGGAAGTCAAGAAAAAAGCGAGGAGGCCACGAGGGTGCCCGGCCCCCACCCTCGTGGACCCCTCGATCATCCACCGACGTACTTCATCCTCCTATATATACACCTGTACCCCGAAAACATCAGAGGCGACCACGAAAAACTATTTCAACCACCATAACCTTCTATATCTGCGAGATCCCATCTTGGAGCCTTCGTCGGTGCTCCGCCGGAGGGGGAATCCACCATGGAGGGCCTCTACATCATATCCAAGGCCTCTCCAATCAGTTGTGATTAGTTTCCCACAGACCTTCGGGTCCATAGTTATTAGCTAGATGGCTTCTTCTCTCTCTTTGATTCTCAATACAAAGTTCTCCTTCCTCTTCTTGGAGATCAATTCGTTGTAACTCTTTTTGCGGTGTGTTTGTCGAGATCTGATGATTTGTGGGTTTATGATCAAGTTTATCTATGAGAAATATTTGAATCTTCTCTGAATTGTTTTATGTGTGATTAAGTTATATTTGCAAGTCTCTTCGAATTTTCGGTTTGGTCTGGCCTACTAGATTGATCTTTCTTGCAATGGGAGAAGTGCTTAGCTTTGGGTTCAATCTTGTGGTGTCCTTTCCCAGTGATAGCAGGGGCAGCAAGGCACGTATTGTATTGTTCCCATCGAGGATAAAAAGATGGGGTTCATATCATATTGCATGAGTTTATCGCTCTACATCATGTCAACTTTCTTAAAGCGTTACTCTATTCTCCATGAACTTAATACTCTAGATGCAAGCTCGATAGCGGTCAATGTGTGGAGTAATAGTAGTAGATGCAGGCAGGAGTCGGTCTACTTGTCACGGATGTGATGCCTATATACATGATCATGCCTAGATAATCTCATAATTATGCGCTTTTCTATCAATTGCTCGACAGTAATTTGTTCACCCACCGTAATAATTATGCTTTCTTGAGAGAAGCCACTAGTGAAACCTATGGCCCCCGGGTCTATCTCTTATCATATAAGCTTTCAATCTACTTTTATTTGCATCTTTACTTTTCCAATCTATATCATAAAATACCAAAAATATATTGATCTTATCATATTATCTCTATCAGATCTCACTTTCGCAAGTGGCCATGAAGGGATTGACAACCCCTTTATTGCGTTGGTTGCGAGTTCTTGTTTGTTTGTGTAGGTGTGTGGGACTTGTGAGGAGCCTCCTACTGGATTAATACCTTGGTTCTCAAAAACTGAGGGAAATACTTACGCTACTATGCTGCATCACCCTTTCCTCTTCAACGAAAACCAACGCAAGGTCAAGAGATAGCAAGAAGGATTTTTGGGGCCGTTGCCGGGGATGTCTTCGCTCAAGTCAAGACATACCAAGTACCCATCACAAATTCATCTTGATCGCATTACATTATTTACCATTTGCCTCTCGTTTTCCTCTCGCCCGCTTCACCCTTGCCATTTTATTCTCCCTCTCTTTCCCAATCTTCTCTCTCTTTTCTGCTTGCCCTCTTCTCCCTCCTCGCTTTTGTTTGCCATTATGTCAGAAATTGCGGAGATTATCGTGGAAATGGACAATATTTATAACATGGAAAATTCTATTGCTCCTGCTGAAGAACCCCCTATCTTGCATACTAAAAAGTTTCGAATTGGTAGTGGTAATATTATTGGAAAAGGGGTTATTCAATACTTCTTTACTTGTGCCGGTGCTTTAACTTCTATGGGTTGTTCTATTCTTTATAGAACTAGTAGTCTTGCGGATGCTATTGCCATGCTTGTAGTTTAGCTTGAAAGACAATTTATGCATACGCATCCTTGCATGCAAAGAATTTTCCTGGAATTTTGTAATATTGAGCATTCTTCTGTTAAGCGCGCCGCTACTATCTTTTTGGCACATGAGTTTAGATTTATAATAAAGCGATCCTCTTTGATCAAGAGGAAATTAGGCGTTTTCAATCTTTGGACTATGTTGCTTTTAACGAAAACCTTAGAAAAAAGGTTCCTACCAATGTCCTAGTTGATAGAATTTCCGAACTTAATAATGATTTTGCTCTTAGAAACAATGAGCTAGGATACTCTCTTCAGTATAGGCTCACGAAGTCCGGCCAAAAGAATGCTTATAATGGTTAATTAGTTGTGCAATATGAAGGGCCAAAGGAGGAACCCATACCTCCTGAGATCGATCTTGGGGACTTTTGTCCCATTAAATTAAGCCCCTTTGATTACTTTTGCTTGTCTCAAAGAAAACTTGCTGCTGAACGTAGAGAATATGAGATGAGTTTTCGTGATTTATCTTATTATTATGGAACTATTTAGATCTATCCTTGCTTTTATGCCTAGATTGGGGCGTTAAACAATAGCGCTAGTTGGGAGGCAACCCAATTTGATTTTAGTTTCTTTGTTTTTGCTTCTGTTTAGTAATAAATTTTGCATCTACTCTCTGTTTAGATGTGTTTTCTTGTTTTAATTAGTGTTTGTGCCAAGTAGAACCTATAGGATAACCTTTGGTAAGAGTTAATTTGATTCTGCTGAAAAACATAAACTTTGCCCTCACGAGAAAAAATTCAATAAATCACACAAACATGATTTTGCGTTGATTCTTTTTGCTGTAGATCGATAGACAAATTGCCTAGGACGTCCTATTTTGGTAGGATTTTTGGAGTTCCATAAGTATTCGAAAGTTACAGATTGCTACAGACTGTTCTATTTCTGATAGATTCTGCTTTTAGTGTGTTGTTTGCTTATTTTGATGCATCTTTGGCTAGACTAGTAGAAAAAGGGGCAAATCTGAGACACATTAGTGTCGGTTTGATTTTGAGCCGGCACTAATGTGTCCATTAGTGCCGGTTCCAATGGCTAGCCAGTCGCTCTCATTAGTACCGGTTCGTGGTGAACCTATAGCACCGGTTCGTGCCACGAACCAGTACTAAAGAGAGTGGTGGCAGGATGTTGTCAGACTGGGGCCCCTCCAGCACCTTTAGTACCGGTTCGTGCCACAAACCGGTACTAAAGGTCGACATACATAAACCCTTCATCCACCCGAGCCACTCTGTTCTTCCCCTTTCCCCTCACTTCCTCTGTTCTTCCCCTCTCTTCCTCGAGCTCCTCACAAATTTTGCCCAAAATTTGTCATGATTTGAAGGCCCCCATCCATTCAAATGATCACAAAGGTTAGCAACTTTGTCCTTTCAACTCTCATTGCTAGATTAGCTCTTGCAATGCTTTTTATAGTGATTAATTTGGGAGGAATTATATTTCTAGTATTTGATTTATATGAAATTTGAGGTCTAAAATAACACTTAGTTTGCATATGTAGGTGTGGTTTACTTAGTGCCTTCTAAATCTCCGTCGTAACCACCATCGATCGCCCGCACCGTCCCATTGCCGGCACCACCTTGCGGTGAGGCTCTTGTTCATGAATGTTTTACATTCCCAAATTGATGTTTGTGTGATTTGGATATATAGTTACTCGTATAATTGTCTTACCCGTATGTTGTTTTTTATACATAGTGCCATGGTTTTGATATTCGTCCCCGTCGGCCCTCGTCCTTGTTATGATTCGGATGTGGTATATTCTCTTTTAAAACTAGTTGTTGCATTTTGTGTTTATGAAAAATTATGCCCATCAAGTTGACATAGATATTTTTATCTAGGAGGTATGTGAACTGGAAATTCCAACCGACCCTATTGTTGAGAGGTTAAATTTAGTTGAAAGAGAAAACGAGTATTTGAAAGAAAAATTGAAAAGAATTGAGGGGGAGAAGATGGAATTGGAGCTGCATGTTGCCGATGTCGTCAATGTTCACAAGATCAAGATGGAGAAAATAGGGTTGAAGATTAGAAAGATTAGAAAATATGCCATTGATAGTGTGTCTTGGTATCATTATGTTGTTGGATCAATTGTTACCTTAGTTGCGATCTTGATCGCATTTGTTGTTGCATTTAAATTCTTTAGCAAGAGAGTTATTTGTATGTTGCATTTAATTAAGTGTTGTATATGAAATTTATGTATGAATTGTATTAATTTGGTCTATTCGGTGTTGTGTGTAATGAAGATATGAGCCGAAAATGGATGTATGATGACTGATGCTCTCCCGGGTTCATTAATGGCGTTCATACTTTTCTGCTTGCCGTTGAGGCAAACAAGCGGGCGGTTCAGAAGGCCATTAGCCTCCAAATCTGTGGAAAATAGCATGCAGCCCATTAGCCATTATTTTCAATATTTTACAGCCCATTTGCTAATTCTTAAGGATATTTGAAGCTCATATTCTTTTTATTAGCATTATAGGCCATATATTCTGGGCACTGCTAAAAATTCAATGAAATTTTGCATATTTCGGTGGGGTCCGAACTCTTTTAATCACGAAATTTCGAGTCATGTTAAAAATAGTTTTCTAAAAATTATATCAAAATAAAATTCAAAAAACAATTCTCCTCAAAAAAATGAATGAAATTTAGAATCTTAACTAGCAAGATGCCCGTTCGTTGCACGGAACATGAAGATGCATTTGTATGAGTAGTTTATCTTGTGGGTGAAAAGATGATAGTTTAATGTAATTGCCAGTTGGCTTTGGTTTTTATAAGAGTAGAGAGTAGAGAAATCCTAAAAAAATGATATTTTAATGCAATTGCCGGTTGGCTTTGGTTTAAAAATTTACAGCCCATTTCTTACAACTTATAGCCCATTTTCTGGGGAAGCCCATTTCTTATCCCTCCTCGTCTTGAAAGATTTGCAGCCCAGCAGGGCTGAGAAAAGCAAGTAGGCCTCGATTTTGGTATTCTCCAAAAAAAGAACTGGGCTAGCCAATTTCAGAAAGAAAAAAAATATCAACTGGGCTCGTCATGTGCTTAATAAAAGCGTAAGCGTGGGCTAGACGGGCCACAGCCGCCGCACAACGCGCAGTTGAGCTCCGTCTCTGAAACTGAAAAACAACTGGGCGAACTGCTAGGTCCCTAGTGTTATCTGCTCGTTGTGTAATTTTCTCGTTTATTGACTACATTGACAATGGCGTGGAACCTAGTTGTCAAAAAATTAGGAGGAAGTATTGTTTTGGCTTGTAATAACGAGGCACCTGCTTGCGAAATGCAATGACCCTGGTGGGTCCCTACTGCAGCCTCCCCATGTACAGTCATGTCCTGATTCCTCTTGGTTGTTGACCGTGTTGACAACACCAGACGGCAGCAAGCACAGCGAGCTAACCAAGGTGGAGAACGACGATAAGGCCTCGGATAGGAACGAACAGCAGCCATGAAAGATGCGACAGTGTAGTGGCAGGTCGAGGGGAGTACGAGGGCAACAACATGCAAGTCAAGCATACAAATGGTACAAAAAGCCCAAGGATTAATTGTTCATCAAATTTTTAGACAAAACCCAGATTGAGCATGACAGTAACATCTAACCCAACCACTCTTTTTTGCAGTCACAAACAAATGGATCGGTCTGATCTATAAAATCAACATCCTGTGCAAAAAAAATTATTTTAGGATGTCTACAACTTGTTGTAAATAGAAGCCCATTTGTCCACCTGAAACGTCTTTTTTTGCTGTTCAACATGTTCGTCCGTGATAAATCTCTTGCTGTAAAAATTAAGCCTCATGGACAATAGTAACCTTGCATTCAACAGGAAGAATGTGACAAAGCTTTTGTTTTCCTGGTTGGATGCATATCGTCCCATCGTTATTGTCCTCAAACGAATGTCATGAGAACTGAGAAAATCCTTGTGCTTATTACGCCAACGATTGGTTATATATTTTTTTCCATGTGGTTCTGCCTAAGTAGACATGAAGATTGAAAACAGTTAAGGTCTGAAAAAAGAGTATGTCGAAAGAATGACTGCTGAACAGTTAATTCTAGTACAATATATACGGGCCTTCAATGTGCACGAAATCATCACCTCTATGTATAAATTCTCCAGAGATCGAAAGCATTGCAGCAAGCTAATAATTATGTCCAGATCAAAACTATACATTCCGATATATATGATCTTGACAGAATCCAGCAACATTGATAGGCTATCAATGGACGAACTCTTCATTGAGCATATAACATAATATTAGTACCCAAAGTGTACTCCAAGATGATATAAAACTTATGCGCATAAATGAAAAATGCAGCATATGATTACAAATGTGTAGATGATAATATACGGTACTTGAAAAGGTGAGGAGCCAAACACCAACTCCTTGTGATTATTAAACGGGTCACGAATTACACCCAAGGTCTCCAGTTTGGGGGCAGAGACGACAGTTATTTCTGAAGGTGTATAACAATTATGAAGGAGCAACCTTTCAAGTGAAGGGGCATCTTCGATGATGAGCTGTTGTCCTTCAAAACGAATTCCAATGCTTTTAAGGTGAGGCAACTTTATTTGGAAACAACTGATACCGATTTCTATTCCCAAAACAATAAGCAAGCGCTCCAGGGCAGGGCAACTAGAGTGGATGATGCTGTGCAGTGAGGCCTCCGACAGATAAACCACCACAAGCAAAAGTTTTTTTAGCAATGGGAGTCGAAGCATTTGTATGAGATCGTCTGGTAGATGGCACCGGGCGAAGGTGGCGGTGTGGAGAGAGGAGGGAAACCGCGAGATGGACAACGGTGGTGTGGGCACGAATTCTTGGTTTGTTCGTGGTATGAAACTTTCGTGGTAATGGTAGAACTCAAACTGCTGGAGTTTTCCGAATTCAGGGGATGTCAGCCAAGCATCCACCTTGCCGGGTATGGACAGCAGGTAGCTTGTCGGGATGCCGAGGCATGGAACGGGGCCCTGCTGGTGAGAACAGACGATGGCTCTGAAGAGATCAAATTCAGGAAGGACAGATATCTGACGACAGTCGAGATTGAGGGGCGCGGTGCGCCATAGAAGGCGCCACCGAGTTGAGAGGACTTGTGTGCGGCAGCAATCCTTGGTGGGGAGAAGCGAGATGATCTCCTCAAGGATGACGTCCGGGAGATCGCTAATGCGGTCCACCGAAGATTCTACCGGTTCCTCAGATTTGGGTGGGGGGAGGGCTCGCCGCTTCTCCCCGCGCTACCGGGTGTGGGATCTACAACCGGCGTCGCCGCTGGCGGGAGCCTCATCTTCTTGGCGCTGGGGCCAGCCGACTCTATTTTCCTTGTGAGCGTCGCGGCGAGCTCACGGGTTTGAGCAGAGTAGCCAGAGACGAGCCTAGTGGCAGTGCGAGTGGGGAAGAAGGAGGGCTGGGATTTCTGTAGGAGTGGAAGAAGAGGAGCAGGTGTTTTCTGTACGAGTGACGAAGAATGTGAGCGGGGTTTTCTGGACGAGTGAGGAAGATTGGGGAGCGGGGGGTAATTGGGTGGGGAGACGGAAGCAGGAGAGCGAGTTGTTCGTGTTTATAAGGCATGCCGCACTAACTACTCGCTTTTTCCCAAGAACCGCTCTCTTCTTTTGCGTTGCTCCATGACTGGCCATGCATGCAGGATGCATGTGCCCGCCGGCCACTGCATGCGCCTGGTTTGTTACTAGGCCTATTTAATAGGGTGGTTATGGAGTAAATTAAGGAGATTTATTTTCTCTGTGTGCATCCACCAAATTAGAGGATGCGGTACTGGATGCATACACTCACATTAAACTAACATTCAGAAGAACAAAAGTTCAGCTCTATTGTACTTGCTCTAAGCACATCTAAGCAGTTGCTAGCACCCCCTTGACCGTGGACCTTGACGGTGTACGTCACCTTGTGTCTCATAATTTTCCTCGTCATCATGTGAGTCCTAGAAGATCTCACCCACATCATCATTAGCATGCAGCCGCCTTGATAGAGAACGTGCGCAGAAGGAGTAGAGGCGACTGGGGACGCACCACCACCACGTTGTGGGCACTCCGTATGTTCTCGTGTGCGTGCAGCGTGCGTGTTTTTCCATCGGTGCTAGCTCTAAGGCCGAGGCTGCGGTCGTATTCGTCTCTGACTAGTAGTTGAGCAACGACGGCAAAGAGGTGCTGCAAGAGATGCATATGCATTGTTGTGTGCGAGCTTCGCCGTAGCACGACGAACCGGACGTCGCCGCGGATGCCGCACGCCTCCATGCAGCCGAGTGTGTGCGCATGCATGTGTTATTCACGTGCATTCTGCGGCCGAGCGTGTGTGCATGCACGTCTTGTGTACGTGCGTTGTGTGCTCCATGCTGTGCACGTATGTGCATGAGTTGGATCGGATGGAGTTAGTGTGTTCGCTTGGGTACATATTTTAGAGTGTAGATTTACTCATTTTGTTTCGTATGTAGTCCCTTATTGAAGTATCTAAAAAGACTTATATTTGGGAATGGAGGGAGTATAAAACAACTTCAACTTAGCATCCTTATGTACTGTTTCTAGTGGTTAGCGAAAATTTCATGTTCTTTTAGTTGTTTATATGTGGGCAGGCGGCAAAAAACAGGGGAAAACGCGCAAGGTTCCTTGCAGACGCTCCACCGCGAGGTTCCTTGCTCCTCCTCGGTCGTCGGGAATCTATGCTCTTCAAATCTTTTCTTTCACGTGAGCTTTGTTCATCCTTTTCCCAACACGCGAGACATCTAGCATCAAGGTGCACGTGTCATGCAAGAAAATGGAGATAATCAGATAAGCAGTGCGTAAGTGAGTCGTGCGGGGGGGGGGGGAGCGGGGGGAAACCCTTTTCCGTAAGTGAGTCCTGCACTTCGATGGCACCTACGCAATATTTTTTCTCCTCAATGCCACATCAATGGCACGTGAATAGTGCACGTACTCAACGACGGAGCACAGGATGGTAGCAATGACATTGTCAGCCCTTTTTTGGAGAGAGTACGTCCTACTAGTAAATAACTTTGATGTGTCCCGTCAACTTGCAGAACGACGAGAAGCTTGATTACGCCTTCTCCCTCGCCAACGTGTGCGTGGTGGCTCGCAGTACGAGGAGAAACTTTTGCTTACAGGCAGTGGACGTGCAACAGTTCATTTGGTGTCAGATCGTCAGAAGCACTACTGTAGAACCATCGACTTCCGGAAGAGGCGAAGAGCCAAGCGCAAGGTCACCTACTAACCTTAGGCTAGGCGTAGTGGGAGTAACATAAGTAGAGGTACCTCCTTTTTTTTATTCTAGAAACAACCACACGCGAATATCAAGGTGCTGGTTACGTAGAACAAATTTCCTGCAGTCCGTGCTCAGCACTCCTCTATCTCGCTTCTCAGCCAGCCAGCGGACACGCGGAGCCCATCGTCTGTTTGCTCACATGCGGCCCCAAATGTTAGTGAAAACGCAAGAGGACCCACTGAACCTGCACATCTTTCACCTCGACGTGCTGGTGATGAAAAACAAATCCAAGAAATATCTTCGGTGGCCGCTTTTGGAGTTACTCAAGAGTAGTAAGATTCTATTTACAGTTTAACCCAAGATGCACATCTCGTGGCTTCAACTTATCAACTACCACTCTATTTTCTTTCATGACACGAGCTGGATGCTGGATGTCCCACGTGTCGGCAAAAGGAGGAAGAACCCGACCAAATCTTCGGTTGTGCTCTCGGATTAGACTAGTTGTGCTAACTTAAAATTTTTATTGTGTACTCCCTCCGTTCCAAAATACTTGACTTCCATTTGTCCAAAAATGGATGTGCCTATATACTAAAACATGTCTAGATACATATATATTTTGACAAATACTACCTCCGTCCTGGTTTATTGGTCCCCATTATATTTCGTGCCAAATTTGACCATAGATTAAACTAACAAAATGTTTATGCATGTCACCAAACATTATATTTTTGAAAACTATGTTGAAATATGAATCCAATGAGATATTTTTTCTTGACATGCATTAACATTTTGTTAGTTAAATCTTTAGTCAAAATTTGACACAAACTACAAAGGGGACCTATAAACCAGGACGGAGGTAGTAGAACGGAGGGAGTAGAATGGATGCAAGTTTTTGTATTGGGAAGAAGAGTACATCCATATATTGATAGAGCGTTGGAGTTGGCCTTACAAGTGGGACCGCAATTGAGGAAACCGACTATCGGCAAACCCCCACCTCGCCTGCCGCGCGATGGCTGAGTTAGAGAAACGATGAGGTTGAAGATATTTCTCTAGCACGGACTCCAAGAAATATGGTGTCAGGTGGAAGTCGTGCTGGTGGCGTGTGCCGTACTCCTGGACGTGAATGCTTGTTCTGGCCCATGCCACCCTACTACTCCTACTACTTACTATATAGTACTACTAGTATCGACGATTCGAGGTGCTGGTTACGTAGTACAATATGGCTACAGTAAAAACACCCGCACGACGCGTGAAGCATGTGAAGCTAGTACAAATAGTGTACTACTATTGTTGATGATTGGCCTCATCCGATAACCTATTGCAGTGCACGTTTCATCGGAATTAGTTGCCAGGCGCCAACGAGTATATGGGCGTTGTTCATCCTCATGCTCGTGATCATCACCATTGTCATCTCCCCCTTGGTTATAAAATTTTTCAAGTATAGGTGGTGGAATTTTCACAGGACCTTGGAAACACAAGAAGAAGGTTAATTAGTAAAGGGAAACTTGCTAACCCGCATGCATGTGGATGAAACAATTATAATTATGGTTGATGACAAACATACCGAAATCATAACGATTCCATGCAAAAATAGTGCCATGAGTGGTGGCAGCAAACACAAGGCCCTCGTATTCAATTGCATCACAATACTCATCCGTGTACAGAGACTGATTTTTGAGCAATGTCCATCGAGTCAAACCAGCAACGACGGTAACAAGCTTATCGAAGATAGCAACAACTTCATAGTTGTTGTAATTCCAAGAGCGGGTGGGAACTCAAGAAATTGCTATCTTCCGTAGAAGACAGTCACCATGATTGTATTTGAACGTGCGTACAATACCGGTGTGCTCAACCTCTGGGCAGTCTGCTGAGATTTTTGGAAGTGGAACCCGGTCACGAGTGTACACATTCACAAGTTCCCACTCGCAGTTGGACCCAATGTAAACAACCCAATCTCCATTTGCGCCTGCCCAGGCCTTGCCCTCAAGCGATGGCATCTTAACATCATACGTATCATTATCAAGCGGCATCAACTTGCACAGGGCGAGGCCTCCGTCATGACGGCGCCGATCATCAGGGTCACGGCGAAGAAGATAGGGGAGATCAAACCGTTCCTTGACTCTTGGGTTCCTTGTAATGATGTTATTAGTTGAGTCAAGAATGGGCTTGAACGAACCTGCCATGCTAGATGAGGTGATGACGTCGCACCGATCAATGAGTTCCTCCACCACGTCATCTTTCAGATCGGGACAAGAATAACGGGATCGTTTCCGTCCTGTTCCCTCCATGGAGAAGACAATCAAACAATGGCAGAAGAAAGCATGAAGGGCTGAAGGAAAAAATGGAGGAGGGAGAGGAAGAGCGTGCGACAGCAGTTCCAAATCGAGAGGGAAAGGCAAAGCGTCGGTGGACGGTTGCCAGTTTGCCACGGTTCACGAAGGGGCGCCCCGGCCTACACGTCAGTTCAGAAATACTCCTACTACTCGCCGTCATCTCACTGATATGTTGGAATGGGACCACATGTCAACAAAACATGGTGTGTAATTTCTCGTGCAAAATGCGATCTGGCCGCGTTGGCCCGAAGTGCCGCATTAGTTTTTTTTTGAAAGTTTGCCGCATTAGTTATTGACCTTTATTTTTTTTAACATGCAATCTGAATGGATAGCTCCTGTGGTCATCACACGTGAGCAGATATAGTGATGGTTGATTCACCCGAGCAACTTTACTATGGGAATATAGGAGCACCAGCGGATTCAAGGAAGAGAGAAATGATGGTTGCTTCATCCGAGCAACTTACTGTGGCGAAGGTGGGGCTCTGTGATTTGAATGCTCAATAGTCATTACTACTACGGTGCAACGACCGGGGTGAATCTTTCCCTGAAGTTGTGTTGTGCACTCAATATTGCTGCATGGCAGGTGGAGACGGATGAAGGATGTCCAATATGTTAGTGAAACGAAGTTGAATTGTTTCTGGCGTTGCTATCAATCCTTCAGAATTTGTTTATATGTACGCATAATTTTGACGAAATTGTACGGTGATGCTATGAAGGTTTCAACTCTGGTTCCCGCAGGAAAAAAAGGTTTCAACTTAGGATTCATGTGTCTTGCCTCGAGATTATCTCGTTACAACATTCCATCAAATACAAATGAAACAACCATGGCTAATGCATCTCAATGGTTCACAGATCAGCGCCAATATTCACATCACAACTGAAGACAAAGTTGTGAGAAGGTGTACAAATAAAGAAAAAAAAATATAATTGATCGATGTTGTTCATAGGCATGGCTCTATTTCCTTGGCACAATGTTCATTGCTTGGTAGCTTGTTTCACCCAGCTCTGTAGCCAAAAAAGAGGTGTATGAAAGACACCACAATCCGATCATTTTGTGCAGCTCCACTAAAATTGGGCGGACCATCCCTGTTTGCAAAGATATCCAGTCAGTGTGATTACAATAATAGTGGAACTAGATGATGAAACATAACACACATAAATAGAAGCCGATCACCTCTATGATCTCTCTTTAGGACTAACTTCTTGTCGGAGAAGATTAGGCACGGAGTTGGACGAGGAGGATAGCAAAACCAATCTCCCTTTCCGCAGTCCCACAGAAATGTAAAAACGTTGCCCGTGTGACATTTTGGCGAACTGCACAAAACACTCTTCAGAAAAGTGATTTGTACAGTTCACCAAAAGGTCGCAATAGCAACGAGGTGAAAATGGATAGCTCTGTTTGCAAAAGGAGGTCGAAAGAAAACAATTACTGCCCAATAACACTAGTTGAAGACACATACGCCAACAAAAAAGAAGCATGTTCCATGTAAAATGGGAAAGATAGCACATGGTGGTTTATCAAAAATGGTTTGAGGACGAGATTGCAAGAAGGAAAGTATGCCGGCCGAGATGCGATTTAAGAAAACAACTAAAGAAGATCCACATGCAGCAACGTGGGAAGATGGGCAGTGGAGCAAGGCCGGAGGAAGCTGTACCTGAGGGTCGTCGGGATGTTACTAGGAGGGCGCCGGCGGCCGGGATCTGCCCATACTGCGGCAGCGAGCAAGTGGCGAAGGCCCTACCGCACCAGAGGTTGGTCAGAGAGAACGGCGGGTACCGCAGATCGGGATGAGCTGCCTCAACGCCGTCGAACGGAGAGACGATGCACATCCTCCCTTTCCGCAGGCGGATGGGATGCGGCCGGATCACTGACCAACACTGAGAGAGAGAGGCCACGATGGCCTTGTGTGAGATTGTGTGACGAGAGACAAACCCATTTTTCCATTTTCCCCACGGCAATCGTTTTATAATCTAGGCATGGTACCCGACCCTCCTTAGAGTAAACAACCGCTACACGCGTCAAATTATCACGTGGGCTGCCTTTTCGTACAGAAACGAACTCCACCGTGTACCCGCGCGGGTGTGGCCGGGAACGAGACGTGAGTATGTGCGTCCTGCGTGCACTTCTTCTTTAGGTGCAGGTACGTACGTGGGTGGGTGTGAGAGAGATGGTTTGTGCGAAACAGAGGCAATGTGTTGATGATATCTCAATCAGAAAAATGTAATATATGCAATGTGTGTGAAATGGAGTCATGGACACAAGATATCAATAGAATTGAAAACAGGGATGAAGTGTGTGGCTGCGCGATTGATAAAGAGTGCCATCAAATTTTTGTTTGCCCACGTCAAAGATACAGGGCGGCTGGCCTACTAGAATTTGAGAGGGAAGAGGTGCAGTTCTTCTCTGTGGCATGGATACCTACCTACAACGTTCGACTATCGGTGTGTGGGGGGGGGGTAGAGACCGGTCGACTAGTATATGTCTGGGGAAGGAGAGAGACCTAGCTATGTATCGAGGGAGATCGATCGACATCCATGGATATGTGTAGCAGAGGAATAAGGTTGGGAAAAAGACAAAGGTAGAGCGTCGGAGGGTTGGTGGTGGAGTGGCGTCTCACAAATGGTGGGAGAGGCCTTCTAGGCAAACAGAGGGTATGAGTGCAATATCAATAAGAGAGGGCGGGGGATGTCTGTCTGTCTATGCATGTGCGTGTGAGAGACAAGTCAGGAGGTATTCAAGGATGATGAGGGGAGAAGATATGGTTGTGGTAAGCATGCATAACTACATAGGAAGATCAACTATAGTGTGTCCGAGAAAAGGAGAGACATAACTAGCGAGGTAAGTGTATCGGTGCTTGGTGAAAACGAATTATAGTTGACCTGGCTATATGTAGGGAGATCAGTTCATATACACGACTGCATGTGTTAGAAGCAAATAAGGTCCGGAGAGGCAGACAAGGGGAGAGAGTGTGGCTAGGAGGTGGTGCGAGAGGCCTACCATGTCGAGGGGGGAGGAGTGTGCGAGCATGTGACTAATGAAAAGAGGGGCGGGAGTGTTCACCTGCGTGGAATCATATTGGACATATGGGGCCATGGACGGTGAGAAGAGCAGAGGGGAAGTATATATGTGTTTGTTGTAGGTATACCTGGCCATGGGAAGCCCGGCCCGGCCGACCCGGCCTGACCCGGCCCGAAAAAGCCCGACCCGGCCCGGCTCGATGCTGCCCCCGGGCCGGGCTCGGGCCTAGATTTTGAGCCCGAAGGCCGAGCCGGGCCGGGCCCGGGCCCATCATTTTTGTGCTTTCCTGAAGGTCGGGTCGGGCTGACCCGAAGCCCGACGGGCTTTTAGGTGTTCGGGCCAGGCTCGGGCCCAAAAAACAGGCCCGTTAGTCGGGCCGGGCCGGGCCCAGGCCTGGGTTTTTTGCGTCGGGCTTGGCTAGGCCCGGCCCGAAGCCCGGCCTGGCCTGAGGTATGGCCAGGTATAGTTGTAGGCACACTTGGCTAGAGAGGTATATCGACGGGTGGGTGCCAGAAAGAAGAAGCCGGAGGCCTACACACACCGCCGGTGGACGACCTAAAGAGAAATAATGAACGTGCGCGATGGAGGGGACGCTAAGGGTGTTTGAGGGGGGGGCGGGCATGTGCATGCACGATAGAAAGTTAGCGCTAGCTAGCTACAAATAGAAGAGGATCGTGAAGGTGTAAAAGATGAACAAAGATCATAATTCATTTTAAAAAGGTGGATACGGATACTTGAAGAAGATATCATAATGTACAACATTGATAATAATTTGGGCTAATGTGTGGCTTTCTCAACTCTGGTCTAAATACTTGTCATAATGTAGGGGGCGGGGCACTAAACTTTGTGTGATAAACACGATGTACGTATGGAACATGGTTTAGATTATGAATATATAGTTAGTACATCAAATGTACTATTATTTGGAATCAACATCAAGTGTATTCAAAAAATAGAATTCGAGTTCATGTAGTACACATAGTTCATATCTATCTCTATAGTAATCATGTGGTGTGTTATTAAGGTAATACACGAATGATGGTTGAAGTTGGAAACAATCATGATTGTAGATTCTTATTAAAATAGAGAAACGAATTCAAATTTAGTTCGAATTGCAGCGGTAGTATAGACATTTGGAATGCACTAAAATGTTGGTATGAGTAGGTTACATGCATTATACAGCAAAGAGAAAAAAATTAATCGGACAGAACATGGATTCATACTTCCTCCTTCCATCTATATAGGGTGTAGTGAGATTTTTAAGAACGCCTTTGACTATTGACAAAAATTAATAGTACATGACATTCACAATCTGAAAATTATACCATTGAAAGAACCTTTCACAAACGAAGTTAACGGTGTGCTTTGTGTAAGTTGCACGTCATATATAATTGCTCTAATATTTGGTCAAAGTTAGCATCGAAAAATGCATTAGGCCCTATATAGATGGAAGGAGGGAGTAGCTTTGAATAGCATTTGTATAGTAAAACGGGGCAAGACTCTCTCTTTGTGTGGTGTCAATAGTTTTATTTTTTTCATTTTCTTTTTGGTTGAGGGAAGTGCGAATTGATTTGGTACGTACATGTACAATATTACTACATGTTAGGCTTGTCCCTAAAATTCAACCCGCGTCTTGTTATATCCCGAAAATTCAGATATCGTGCTCCCAAAACTGGCGCCTTCACAACCCGCGCCTTGCTATCCCGAAATTAGAATGCACGCGAAAACTCCCTCCAGCTACCAAATCCCGGCACGCGAAATCCCCCTTCTAACACTGAGCCGAAAGGGCCGCTAGTTCAAATCGGTGGGGGGTACTTTTGTAACACACCCTACATTTTGGACAAGCGCGTCCCTATGTCATGCTTCACCCCCTCCCATCGCCCCCTTTTCGCCATTCGAAATCCCAGGCTGCCATAACCTCTCCGCTCCAGCCGCGAAACCCCACCCTGCTCCGTCCGCCACGTCACCGCTACCTAGCCGGAGCCTCTTCCCCGATGACGTCGTCCACCACAATAGCTCGATGTCCCTCGCCCACCTCCCCGGATGAGGATCCGTCGTCCATCTCGTTGTCCCGCCGGTTCAGCCGCCCTGTCCTCCACCTCCAAGGAGCTACTCCGACGATCGCCTCGTCTACCGCGGCTGCTCCATCCCAACAGCGCCGCCTTAACCTGCTCCACCGGAACCGCAACATCCTCACCGACTCCTCGGACGAAGCCAAGGCCTACTCGGTGCCACCAAAGAGGTTGTACACTCATCGCATCGCACCTTCTCTTTAACTCGACCTCCCGGTGCCGACGGTGCTCCATCCCGCACTGCCATGGAGCGGCTACCTTGAAGCCGGCGCCGCAGGCCACATCTCCACGGCGGCTCTCCCCTAGTGTGAGGCCCCTTCGGCGGCGGCGTCCATACAAGCCGGATCTGCTGCTGCTGCTCCGGCTCACGCTCGCTCGCTCGCGCTGCTGCTGCTGCTCCGACTCTCGCTCGATCGCTCGCTCGCCCAGCTTCTGCTGCTGCTCTCCCCCTCGCTCGTGCTGCAGCGCTGCTCCGATTAAGCCACACTTCAGTCGATTGAATCGACTTTTGGGTCAGTCGATTTTCCGGGGTTGGGGGGCGGGGCTTGCTGGAGTTAAGGAATGACCACCCGCAGTGGGGACGGGGGCTCTGTCGGTGTCCAACCTGGAGGACTCAGGTAGGGGGTCCCAAACTGTGCGTCTAGGGGGATGGTAAAAGGAGACAAGGGACACGATGTTTTTACCCAGGTTCGGGCCCTCTCGATGGAGGTAAAACCCTACTCCTGCTTGATTAATATTGATGATATGTGTAGTACAGGAGTTGGTCTACCACGAAATCAGAGAGGCTAAACCCTAGAAGCTAGCCTATGGTATGATTGTTGTTCGTCCTACGGACTAAACCTCTCCGGTTTATATAGACACCGGAGAGGGCTAGGGTTACACAGAGTCGGTTACAATGGGAGGAGATCTATATATCATATCGCCAAGCTTGCCTTCCACCCCAAGGAAAGTCCTATCCGGACACGGGACGAAGTCTTCAATCTTGTATCTTCATAGTCCGGGAGTCCGGCCAAAGGTCATAGTCCGGCCATCCGGACACCCCCTAATCCAGGACTCCCTCAGTAGCCCCTGAACCAGGCTTCAATGACGACGAGTCTGGCGCTCAAATTTGTCTTCGGCATTGCAAGGCGGGTTCCTCCTCCGAATGCTTCATAGAAGATGTTGAACACAAGGATAGTGTCCGGCTCTATAAAATAAGTTCCACATACCACCGTAGAGAGAATAATATCTGCACAAATCAGATCTGCTGACGTATTCCGTAGCGTGACGTCATGCCACAGCCAAGCCTTTATTCGAATCGTTTTACTGTTCCACCTCAGCGTGTTTAGCGAGGCGGTTTCCTTGGCACGTCTTGTCAAAGCAGAGATCATGTCCCCTTATTCTGGGATTCTCATCAATACGGGCGTGGGTAACCCAACCGCGCCATCAATCGCGGCGCTTGGGAGATAAGCGAGCTTTACTAGGCTGGTGGGGGCACGTACTTTCGGCCGCCCATATAAGGGGATAAGAATTCACCCTTTCAATCTACGCCTTCTTCCTCCTTTGCTTATCCATTTCCGCGCACTCGAGCTCCAGCGCCCAAGTCCGCACTTCCCAACTCAACCTTCTCCAATCATCTCCAGAGCGGGAGGTAGATGGATGGCCTCCACCATCACGGAGGGGCACATCAAAAAGTTGAGGAAAGCCGGATACTTGTCTAACGACATCACGCACCGGCTCCCAGATGAGGGGCAACTCATCCCCACCCCTAGGCCCCATGAGAGGGTGGTGTTTCTCACCCATTTCCTCCGCGGACTGGGCTTTCCTCTTCACCCATTTGTCCGGGGGCTCATGTTCTACTACGGCCTGGATTTCCATGATCTGGCCCCGAACTTCATCCTCAACATATCGGCGTTTATCGTCGTATGTGAGGTCTTCCTCTGCATCAAACCCCACTTTGGCTTATGGCTAAAGACCTTCAGCGTTAAGCCGAAGGTCATGGGCGGCCGGCAAGGTGAGTGCGGAGGCGCCATGGTGGGAAAGATGGCCAACGTCACATGGCTCGAGGGTGCCTTCGTGGAAACCATCAAAGGGTGGCAATCGGGGTGGTTCTACATCACCGAGCCGCGTGACCCTGAATGGGCAGCGGCCCCCGAATTCCGAAATGGCATCCCCACACGGCTCACCTCAAGGAAAGAGATGGGCCTATCGTGGGGTAATTCGGCAGAGGTGACCGGACTCCAAACCTGCGTCAGAGACCTAATTGACGGGAAGGTCAAACTTGTCACAGTAGTCCAGGTCATGCTCTTCCACCGGATCCTCCCGTGTCAACGACGGGCTTTTAATTTGTGGGAATTCAACCCGGCCCAGCACCAAACTTTGTCCTGGCTCTTCGACACAACGCACGAAGATGCCTAGAAGGTGCTTTTCAAGGGCTGCGAGGTTCACCCTCCCATCACCGAGGATCGCGGATTCTGCGCGAAGCGCAAATCTAGCGCGGTAAGCTTAGTTTACCCATTATGGGGTACTGATTTTTCATAGTTTGACTCTATGCAGGATCTAAACTCCCATTCCTTTAACAAGACTGGTAGAAGAAGGTCAGACAGATTGACTATCCGGCTCCTTTGCTCGAAGGCCCAGCAGACGCCCGCTTGATGAAGCTGCTGGTTCCAGCACCTCACGTGGTGCCGGAGAAGAAGGCCAAGAAGAAGGCCATGGGTACTCGAAATAGTTCCCGACGCCTGGTGGTGTCGGATTCATCGCCCGACGACCTCGAAGCACCCTCCGCCTCCGAAGACGAGGAGGAGGAAGAAGAAGCCTCTCCCCCTCAAGTGGGGGGCGGAAAGAAAAGGGAGGCCGCCCCAACTGGGGAGGCTGGAGGGTCCAAGAAGGGGAAGACCCTTCTTTCGGAATATGCCTCCGATGCCGACGACGGCAGAGAGGAATGGCCATCCAGGACCAAGCCCCTGGAGAAATCGTAAGTATCCGGATACCAGAATACCTTATGGCGTTCCTCTATTGTACAATACCTTCTGACGCCGAATTCAATCATGTAGTCCACCCAAGGCTCAGCTCGGCGATTCGTCGAGTGACTCCCTGGATTCGTCGGATGTGAATAGCGCTTCACTCCCGACGGCCTCCTCCCCTCGCCCTACGAACGATGCCGAGGTGGAGCCCCAGAAGGGGCTAAACCAGGAGGAGGTGGTCCTGGAGGCGCCTCAAGGCGACCTCCCGGACTCCAGGCCCAGAGGGGATGAAGCCCCAGAGGGATCTAAGTCCGGCCCTGGGCCGAACACCGTTCCGAAACCCTCACTGATTCCAGAGTCCGGTAGGCACCCCCCTCGCAAGAAGGGCAAGCCTACGATGCCGGCGGCCTCCGTCCAACCGGAGGAGCCGGACAATTTGCTGGAGGTGCTTAACGGCACCTCCATCGACGAGGAGCACCACACTGTTATGAGTGCGGTGATTCAGAAGGTTCAGTCCACGAAGAGCGGGTTGACAGAAGCCTGTACCAGCCTTCTAACAGGCTTCGAGGTATGTATTTAGAACGTGTAAAAATATTACCGCATAGACAGTAGCCCCTGATGCTCAGTTTGGCGTTCGGAAAGAAAAGCCGGACTAAGGATCTGAAAAGATATACGCAGGAGTCTAATAGAAATATGTCAATTTGGGAATGCAGGTTGCGCTGCTGACCTCTGCCGCACTGACTGCGGAGGTTGATGCATTGAAGCAGAGCCTCGAGCGGTCCGAGAATGAGCTTGGCCTTTCCAAGAAGAAGCTCGAGGACAAAGAAGGTATATAGTACCTTATGTAAGTGTATATATAAATACCTGGTTGCAAATAATGACAGGACCAACGTGAATGTTATAGGGACCACAACCGAGGTGGCGACGCTGAAGGAAGCGCTTTCCAAGGCCGAAGACAATGCGGCCATGGAGCGCTCCGAGCAAGAGAAACAAGAGGCGCAGGTGGCGGAGGTGCGTTAAGAGATCAATGCTCTTGTGAAGAAACATGAGAGTTTAGAGCTTGACTCGAAGACTCGAGAGTCCGAGCTTGCCTCGGCACTTGAAAGCGCCAAATCTGCCAAGGCCGAAGCCCAGAAAGCCCTCCAGGAAATTGAGGCGATGAAAAGGATTGCGGCAGGTAAGGCATTCTTTATGCAAAGCAAGCACGTGAAAGTAAATTACCTGTTACTTACCCGAATTCGGAGCTCTCCAGGAGCAGTCGCAGATCTGCCCCGTAGTGTATCCGACGCCGCCGCATTCTACCGGGCCGAGGAAGGGAGCTGGACGAAGAAGGTGTTCTGGTCCTAGTATGCTGGGGCCGGACACCCGGTGCCCCTGAGCGACCAGCTGAAGCAGTTGGTCGAGCTTCATAAGGCAGGCGAACAGGGTATGAAGGGCCTGATAGGCCGGCTGTGGCCTGGGGAGGCCATGCCTTTGACCTTCTTTGGGCTGGTGCTATGGCTGGTGGATGCCTATCCCCGGCTTGAAGTCATCAAGCGCTCCTTTTGCATCGAAGGCGGGCTTTTGCCTGTGCTAAAGTGCACTTGGGCAAGCTGGATGCTAAGAAGCTGGTGACAGAGGGACCACCGAAGGGGAAGGAGCATCGCATGCCCGAGATGTATTATGAGGGCGTCCTGAAGGGTGCCCGTCGTGTGGCGGATGAATGTACCAGGGATGTAATTTTTGAGTAAACTCGCTCGTGTATATCATATGCGCTGAAAACTTGTTCATATGCGCTAAGCAAAGCTTTTTGAATTTAAAATATTACCTTCTGTGCGGCCGTTTATTAAATCTGAGAGATGCAAGTTGTCGGCTTCTACCCCCATGCCACGAGTGTTGGGGTGTTCGGGATAAACCTGAGCGCTCTTGTTCCGATTCTTGGGTCCATCGACGGAGGCACTCAGCACAAGGAACAAGGCAATCAGACTTATAATGCTTTATCACTCTCACTAATCCATAGAATTCTATAATTTTAAATTTTGGCGAAGCCCCTAGTATTCGGAAGACCGAGTTCAGGGCGCTATCCATGCCTAGGCCGGACAAAGCCAGCTCCTCGCTCTAAGCGGCATAAGTCTTTAAGGACTCGAAAAACCTCTCGAACAGCGACCGATCTCTCGCCCTATCATGACGGTCAGTTTTAGCTTTCTATACTGAGGTGTTAACCCAGCTCAACTGGGGCACAATCGCAATAGTTCTCCCAGCGCTACCTTAGCCGACATAGCGGAACGTAAGGTACCAAAACATGGGAGCCGGGCAAACCCAACTATTGACCCAACACATGATTCGGAGCCGATGCATATAATGCTATAAGTTCGGGGTGCCGCACTCATGAGAGTGTTCGGTCTTCTCACACCGTATTGTGGGGTACTTAAGCCCCTGGTGTATTGGTCGTACCAAAGTGTACGGTTGCATAATGTCATAATTGAACATATTTATATAAAAAATGAGTGCAATAATAGACAAGAGATATGTATTGTTTATTAAAAGGGCTGCTATGAGAGCAGAACGATACAAATAGTGCGATACGCAAGAGATGGGATTATTTGACATGTCCCCCTCCAGGGGCAAGCTGCGAGACTTTAAGTAAGACAAGTATTTATCTCGTTATAGAGACCAACTGGACATTTGACGTGGCCCGTTGTCTCCCTGGCTGTTGCATCGTGTGTTCAGCGATTGTACTGCCGGACAGGCCTTCCCAATATTGGAGTCCTGAAAGTATATAAAAAAAGAAATGGGAAATTCAGGAGCCCCTAGTGCGGTTGAGCCGCGTTCTGGGCGTGCCATGGTTGTGCCCCTCCCTTTATGCCCTTGGTATTTCCAGAGTGTAATTATCTATGCGTGGTACTGGTATCGCAATCTCTCTAGGGCTAGGGTTGGGGTGGCACTGCTATGCTTGCTCAGAACGTGCCAGATGGTTTTGTTGTAGGTTACTTCGGGCGCGTTTGACGTTGTCCGGACATTGAACTGCCGGACTAGAGAATTGCCTTGAGAGGCTACTTTGTACTTCCGCCGCTAGGGCCGCCGTGTGCTCCTCTGTTCGGAGAGAGCGTTCGGTGTTTCCATTGACCGTAATGACTCCACGAGGGCCTGGCATCTTGAGCTTGAGATATGCCTAGTGCGGCACCGCATTGAATTTTGCAAATGCGGTTCATCCAAGCAGGGCGTGATAGCCACTGCGGAACGGGACTATGTCCAAGATTAACTCCTTGCTTCGAAAATTATCCGGGGATCCGAAGACCACTTCAAGCGTAACTGAGCCTGTACAGCTGGCTTCTACACCTGGTATGATGCCTTTAAAGGTCGTATTTGTGGGTTTATTCCTTGAGGGATGTATATCCATTTTTCGCACCGTATCCTGATAAAGCAGGTTCAGGCTGCTGCCACCGTCCATGAGGACTCTAGTGAGGTGAAATCCATCAATGGTTGGGTCTAAAACCAATGCGGCGAATCCGCCGTGACGAATGCTAGTGGGGTGGTCCCTTCGATCAAAAGTGATCGGGCAGGAGGACCATGGGTTGAACTTTGGGGCGACTGGCTCCAACGCATAGACGTCCTTGAGCGCACGCTTCCGTTCCTGTTTGGGGATATGGGTTGCGTATATCATGTTCACCGTCCGCACTTGTGGGGGAAAGCCCTTCTATCCTCTATTGTTCGGCGGCCGGGGCTCCTCCTCGTCATCGCTATGCAGCCCCTTGTCTCTGTGTTCGACACTTAACTTGCCTGCTGCTTGAACACCCAACAATCCCTGTTGGTGTGATTGGCTAGTTGTTCGGGGGTGCCGTGTATCTCGCACGAGCAGTCTTGTATCCGGTCGGGCCTGGAGTATTTCCTTTGAATGGCTTTTTCCGCTGACCGGGTTTAGAGCCTCTGAATCCGGCATTAATAACTGTCATATCCTCAGTATTGTCGCCGTTAATGTGGCGCTTGTGCTTGTTACGACGTGACCTACCATTGTTGTCCTTGGTATCCGAATTACCAGGGCTCTTGGTCATGTTATTGCTACGAGCTAGCCAGCTGTCTTCTCCCACGCAAAAGCGGGCCATGAGTGTCGTGAGGGCTGCCATAGATTTCGACTTTTCCTGTCCTAGGTGCCGGCCAAGCCATTCGTCTCGTATGTTATGTTTGAAGGCTGCAAGTGCCTCTGCGTCCGGACAGTCGACTATTTGATTTTTCTTGGTTAGGAACCGCGTCTAGAATTGTCTGGCCGATTCCTCTGGCTGCTGAATTATGTGGCTTAGGTCATCGGCGTCTGGTGGTCGCACATAAGTGCCTTAGAAGTTGTCAAGGAATGCGGATTCCAGGTCCTCCTAGCAACCAATTGACTCTGCTGGCAAGCTGTTAAGCCAATGCCGAGCTAGTCCTTTAAGCTTGAGCGGGAGGTATTTGATAGCATGTACATCATCACCACGGGCGATGTTGATATGAAGGAGATAATCCTCGATCCATACCGCAGGATCTGTTGTACCATCATATGATTCGATGTTTACGGGTTTAAAACCCTCGGGGATTTGATGATCCATTACTTCATCTGTGAAGCATAGTGGGTGTGCGGCACCTCTGTACTGGGCTATATCACGACGTAGCTCAGATGAGCTTTCTCTATTGTGTTGGACCTGGCCGTATTTGCCATATCTAGCGGAAAGGTTATCGTCACGTGTCGTGGGGCACCCACGCGACCCATAGATCGATCTTGTTTCCCTTGCCTTGTCCTCCAATATGTCTCGCAGGTCTGGCGCATTTCCCCGTGCCTTGGTACTTTTTGAGCGGCGCTGGGGTGCGGCTTGAGTTGAGGGCCGAAAGGCCTCTTTGTCGCGGCCATGGGGTGGCCGATCGGCCGCATCATACGCTGGTGATGTAGGTTTAGTTGCTTCCTCCTCTAGCTGGGGTAGCAGCCTGCACTTTGGGTAGCTCTTGGAGGGGCATTCGAGTTTGTACTCTTCGGACGCCAGGACTTCACTCCATCTATCGGCTAGCAAATCTTGGTCACCTCTAAGTTGCTGCTGTTTTTTCTTAAGGCTGCTTGCCGTGGCCATAAGCCTGCGTTTGAAACGCTCTTGTTTGACGACATCCTCTGGCACGACAAATTCGTCGTCGTCGAGGCTTGCCTCGTCCTCGGAGGGAGGCATATAATAATCTCCCTCAACCTCTCTATCTGTTGCTCTCTTATGAGGGCTGGCTTCTCCATTCTCCTGCGCTGAATCCTGCTGGAGGGGGTTGTCTTCGGCACTGTCCGGGGTGTTATTGTCTCCGGTGCCGGAATCGCCGTTTTTGCTATGGCGGGATTTAGAGCGGCGCCGCTGACGTTGGCGCTTAGGCTGTTTCTTGGAGGGGTCATCCTCCGTTGTTCCATCGACATTCCCTTCCTTCATATGACGAGGTGGCTTTCCAGTCCCCTATAAGTGTTGGTTCTTGGTCGTCTCCTTCATCGACGTCCATACCATCGATGTCTTCGGAGTTGAAGTCGAGCATGTCGGTTAAATCATCGACAGTGGCTACGAAGTGGGTTGTGGGTGGGTTTCGCATTTCTTCGTCGTCCGGATCCGAACCTTACTGACCATAGTCCGGCCAGGGCTCTCCTGATAAAGAGAGAGACTTTAGTGAATTTAGGATGTCGCCAAAGGGCGTGTGCTGAAAGATGTCTGCGGCAGTGAACTCCATGATCGGAGCCCAATTGGGTTCGATCGGAAGGGGTGCGGAAGATTCGGAGTTCGGAAAGGAGTTCGGCACCTTGGAGTCAAAAGCTTAACAAAGGACAAGGCTGGTATTCGGCTCGATCATCGTAGAGATTGCAGCCCCCGAGGTGGCGTCCAACCATCAGTCCCCGATTATCCTGATCGGCTCCGAGCTAAGGGTCGGAGCGGACACCTGAGCGGCACTCTGGGTATTGTCCGGCGGCAGAGCTAGATCATGCCCATCGTGACAGTGCGGCGCGCTCGGCTGTGGCTCAAATCCGTCGAAGATCAAGTCCCCGCGGATGTCAGCCGTGTAGTTCAAATTTCCAAATATGACGTGATGGCCAGGGGCATAACTTTCGATCTGCTCCAGTTGGCCAAGCGAGTTGGCCCGCGATGCAAAGCCGCCGAACACGAAGATCTGTTCGGGGAGAAAAGTCTCGCCCTGGACCGCGTCGTGGTTGATGATCGAAGAAGCCATCGGGCCTAAAGGCGACGACACGGATGAACTCTCAATGAAAGCACCAATGTCGGTGTCAAAACCGGCGGATCTCGGGTAGGGAGTCCCGAACTCTGCATCTAGGCGGATCGTAAAAGGAGACAAGGGACACGATGTTTTTACCCAGGTTCGGGCCCTCTCGATGGAGGTAAAACCCTACTCCTGCTTGATTAATATTGATGATATGGGTAGTACAAGAGTTGATCTACCATGAGATCAGAGAGGCTAAACCCTAGAAGCTAGCCTATGGTATGATTGTTGTTCGTCCTGTGGACTAAACCTCTCCGGTTTATATAGACACTGGAGAGGGCTAGGGTTACACAGAGTTGGTTACAATGGGAGGAGATCTACATATCGTATCGCCAAGCTTGCCTTCCACGCCAAGGAAAGTCCTATCCCGACACGGGACGAAGTCTTCAATCTTGTATCTTCATAGTCCGGGAGTCCGGCCAAAGGTCATATCCGGCCATCCGGACAACCCCTAATCCAGGACTCCCTCAGGCTCGCCGGAGAGGTACCCCACTATCTATCTTAGGGTTCAGGGTGGGGGGGCTGGGGGCCTAGAGGGCTGGCAGGGACGGTGGTGGCGAGTTGTTTAAGGGCAGCGAGGCAACGCTGGGGCCGGCGGTTTGGCCGGTGGTGGCAGGCGTCTCAGGGGTGTGCAGGTTGAAGATGAACTACAGGCCCTCCCTAAACTACATGTCAAGTGTCTCTCTGCTACCATTGCGTTCAGTTTTGACAGTAGCATTCAGATTCCACAGTTAATTTCAGTTTTGACAGTTAAGTTCAGAGTCAACAGTTTTTACCTCATCTGTTGTAGTGAGGTGGTTTTTGGTGATGTTAATTTTACATCCATTTTTCATCATCTATTGGAGATGCTATTAGAATCCCACTTGAGATTGATGATGTCTGTCTTGTGCTGCTTCAGCCTTGACATCTTACGGCTCACCAGAGCTGCTCCAACGACAGAACAATCCATCACAACAGAGAAGTGCCCTGGACGCCGTCTACGAATTCCTTAGATCTTCCTCCACACCTCCGACAGCCACCTCTGCCTCAACTGCTTCAGCGACCAACCCAATGATGCTGAGGTCGACACGGCTACGGCAAAGAGGTTGTACACTTGTTGCGTCACTTATTACTATACATTCACATCGATCAATTAGGGCTATTTTGGTTCAACGAAAAAACATGGCAATAGGGAATTTTCCAATGGCACTCTACTATTCAATTATTCATGCATTTTGTTGAAAGGAATGAAGCAAAACATCCACCTGGACCTACTTTTCAAAATCCTATGCATGAAAACAAGACCAAGTGCATTAGTGCTAGAATAACATTCTAACTGTACACGCTTTCATATGGTTTCTCTTTATTTTGGCCATGTTTCTTTCCATTCCTCTGCTCTTCCAATTCCTGTAAACCAAACAACCAAGTTGATAGAAATCATGTGTTTACAAATGCTCTGCTTACCATGTGCATTTTCCAATCCTATTTCGGTGTTTTTCCTATCCCTGTGTTTTAAGAATCATGCAAGCCAAATGAGCCCTTACAGAATTACTTCAGTTACAGGTACGTGTCGAAGGGAACTTTGTGTGGTTTGTCCTGCTCCTGTCGCGACGTCGTCCACCTCACCTGAGCTGCTCCATCGACAGAAGCATCCACCAAACCAGACATCATGACTCCTGACCGTCTTTCGCCGCCTCAGATCTCCTTCCCTGCCGCCGGCAGGCACCCCAACGGCATCACCATCATCGACTCAGCAGATGAACCTGAGGAGTACACGGGTCCACAAGAGAGGTCGCACTCTTTTGTTTCTTCTTATGTTATGCATTGCTTAAACTTACCTGCTACTTTATGATCCTGTTCAGCTCTTGGACTCCCAACTCAGGTCCAAATTCATGTTCAAAATTGAGTTCTAAATTACTTGTTGGGCACATATCGAGGCAGCAATGAATAGTATGTCTGTCTAATATATGGTTCATCTAGGGTATGCCTATGTTGTTCATCTTGGGTGGGATTAACAAATATTAAAGCAATCATCATCTGTCTTTTTATTAATTTAAAGCAATCATCAGCCTGCTATCATTATTTTTGGATCCATCCACTGGTTCTTACCATCACTCTAAATCTCTGCATGCTCTCCTTACATAATCTCACCATATGTTTTCGTATGCATGTGAGATATTGTACACAGTCGTGTTGAACATGTAGAGAAAAAGAGAAGAGTTTTGCGCGGCAATACAATTTCATGCAGACATCGCTCCATGGTGGGTTCAATGGCAAACCCTCCCCACCCCTCTCCAGATTGTAATCCAGAGGAAGATATCTGTTCTGAGGCGGATTCAGACGCCGCTGACCACTCCTATTTACCCCCGAAGGTGTTTTCTCTACCTTGGCATGATGATGTTAGTCATATCATGCTTATGTTGCCTTGCAGTGCCTACTTTTGACATCATATATGTCATCTGCTTAGTTTAGACATGTTCTGTAATGCCACCTGTTTAGTTTCTATATCATATATGGGAATTATGCAGTCTCATGTCTTTTAGCCAGCCATAATATATGTGAAATGTGCAATGCCATCCTGTTTAACCAGGCATCATATATTTGAATGATATCTTGCCCATCCTTTTCTTCATTACATTTCCATTTGTTGACAATGTTTGTACATTAAACTACTCTTCCTGTGAATCAGCCATTTGGGTGGGAGATGGAAAAATCTGGAGTGAAAACAAGGCCTTCAGAGCAGACAGTGCTACCTGTCGAAGCAGATCTCTTGTTGGGTCCCGATAGCTCCTCAGAGATGGATTCAGAGACAGATGACCAGTCCTATTCCCCTACTGAGGTGTATGCTCTAACTTGGCACGGTTATACTGCTCATATCATGCATACGGTGTCTTGCATTGCATAGTTTAGACATCATATACACAATATTCAACACCATGTTCTTAGTTCAGACATCATATCGAATGCCCTCTGTTTAGCATATATATCACATATGTGCATTAAATGATGCGATCATGATTACTTAGATAACATGTAGGTGAATTATGTCATGCGATCCTGTTTTGTTATTCATCATATCTTTGCATTATGTTATGCTATGCTATCCAGTTTAGATAGACATCATATATGTGAAATTATGTCATGCTATCCGTTTTAGTTAAACAATATACATGTTAACTATTTCATGCCCTCTTTTTTCCACACTATCTATTGCATCTATGTCTCATACAATGTCTGTACATTCAACAATGTTTCCTGTTTATCAGCCATTTGAATTGGAGTGGGTGATGGTAGTATCTAGCGGAGTAAAAACACGGTCTTCAAATAAAACAGTGCTACCTATTGGTGGAAATAGCACCCTGGTTGTACATGCACAAGAACCAGCCCTACCACACATAACCCAAACTCTCGCAGATTGTACCCCTACTGCGATGGACAGAGAACCAGCTTCACCCAATCTAACCCCAACTCCAGCCGATAGTAACTCAGTTCCTGTTGACACAGCACCATCTCCACCACATAGCTCCCAAACAAGAGCAGTTAGTAAGGCAGCTCTAGTGCCCAAAGGGCCAGTACTATCACGGCGAACCCCAGCTCCACTAGTTAGTACGCCTATTCCCGTGGAGGAAGCACAACTAGCCAGTCGTAGTTTAGCATCTATCGCATTTGATGTTGTTAAATCGTATGTGCGTATCTTCCCATCTTGGAAATATTATACTGAGGATGAAGGAAAATGCCAGTTGCAGGAGTTTGTCCAGGAGTTATGTGTAAGTAATGTTATTCATGGCAATTACTTTGCTTCGTCCCATACATCCTACCTCCTTGATGGTTATAATACAGCAAATTTTCCCATTTTTCTCTATAGAGAAGGACCGATTTGGAAACTCGGGATGAGGTAACCTGTGCTAATACCTCTGCTATCTTCAAGAATGCTTGGTGGTAGTATCGGAATTACCTGAAGAAAACGTACTTCACCGGAAAAGAAACTCATCAAATTCCTTTACGTTCTCCTAAGACACATTTACTGGATGATGACTTGGAACACCTTGTTCTGTACTGGTCCCGAACCAAGAATGTGGTAAGGTCTATGAGCTCATTTTCTATTTTTTAAGTATTATATTCTTGCATCTTACTGTACTCTGTTCATGTAGAACAAGTGCCTAAACCTGAAGAACAATTGTTCTAATTTAAGATTCCATTGCTATCATAGTTCAAAAAAGCGCTAAGCGTTAATTGTGCGTTTTGCCACCGCCTTGCACTTTACTGACCAAAGCGCATGCTTATGCGCAGTTATGCACAGATTCAGCGTAGTTATGCGCAATGCGTTTTGCCAACGCACAGAGCCTAGGTGCGCCTTTTTTAACTATGATTGCTTTGCTCTTGTATCATTGTATTTACTCATACAAACTTATTTTTAAATTGAAGGATCCAATCGAAACTCCAATGGCACAGCAGGTATGTTCACGCATGTTTGTTTAACAGGTTTGCTCTTATCAATAGATCTTTTGATTTCAATTTCAATTGTGTATACAGTTGACTTTCATATCATGCACATTACTAGCATCACAATAGAGCCAATAGTGTTGTTGTACATGTAGACCCGTGGTACCCATCTGAAATCTTGTTGTGTCGTGTAGTTTCCCACGCTTTGTATTCTTTCACTGTTGCTTTGTATTGAACTGATATGATTTGAACCGTGTCTCTATTTTGATTTGGCAAGACAATGCAGTGACCATAGGACATAGATATATGTTTGTTTGATGCTTTTATATGTACTAGTACTTGGCAATAGAAGACTTGGTAGTTTAATCATGTCCACCTTACTAATGAACTGGTTCACCGAAATGAGTGTCATATACTAGTACATGCTAAACTTGTTATGTGTCTGCTTGTTTCTTCTTTTAGAATGCTGACAGAATATTGGGGAAGAGTGCCTTATTAAGCAATGGTAAAGGAAGTAATGCAGATAAGGTTCAGGATAGTGACACATCCTTGTTGGTCTCCAACAAAGCTGATAAAACAGCTAAGGAAGACTATCTTGAAGACAGCGAGACAACCCCAAAGTCCTGTCTTGGTTTAGAGTTCGAGTTACTGGCCACTACTGCTTGCACAAGCTATTCAAACTCACTGTCTGAATCAGTTCGGTTTCTTGAGTCTCAACTACAAGCTGAAAGACATCGATCAGCTGTGCTGCGACAAGAAGCGGAAGGACTGCGGAAGTCCCTAGAGCATTCAGATGCATACTTTCTGGTGCAACAGCAAGCGTTGGAGGATTTTAGCGCCAAACAGGACAAAGCTAATCAGCTTGCTAAGCTTATTGCCAGCATGGTGGATACCCAGCATAACGTTTCTTGAGCTCTTCTGAAGTTGTTTCAGTTATGCTCTTGTTTTGCTGCCGCGTTTATTTGCACTGGTGGCCAATTTTGATGGCCAAGTGTATGTAATATGCTGCTTTGTTCCCTATATTTGCACTGTTGGCGAACTTTGATGCCCAGTGGATGTAATATGTGTAATAGCGGTAATAGGCTAGCCTTAATTGCTTGCTTATTTATTTCCTTATTGTCTTGTTTTGTTGTTTGCTTGTAGTCACTGCAGTTCTTTTTCTGTGTTTTTCTAGTGGCCACAATAGCCTATTTTTGGTAACTAGGCCAAAATAATCATGGCAACACACAGACTGTTGTAACCATGGGCCTCCTACAGGCTGTATGATCCATGGGCCTTCGTTCGGCCGTAGGACCATTGGCCTTCTATACGGTTCGTAGGATCCATCGGCCTTCTATACGGGCCTTAGGGATCAATGGGCCTTCTACGGGCCGTATGGTCTATGGGCCTTCTACGGGACGTACTATCCATGGGCCTCATACGGGCCATAGGATCCATGGGCCTTCTACGGGGCATATCATCATTTCTCCAATCATGGGCCGTACTATTCATGGACCATAACGGGCCGTTAATAGGCCGTATTTGATAACTCTATGAAAACAGCCCAACGGGTTTTTTTTGAGATGAAAATGGCCCAACGTATTAACGGTCCACAAACGGGCTGACTGTAACGACGGGCTGAATTTGGCCCACAAGCAGAAAATGACAGTAACGGGCCATATGTAACTGAATGCTGCAAATGAGCCCAAGAATCAATGGGCCCTGAGAAGGCCGAAAGATAACTTGGGCTGGAAACGGCCCAATAGAATAACGGGCCCTTAATGTGTATAAAGTACACTGTTCATTACGGGCCAGTTTCACCACGGGTCGTTAATAGGACAAGAGTTACAAAGGTCCTCATATGGGTCGAAAGAAGTCATGGGCCACACACGGGCCGGAAGTTAAAACATGCTGAATCATATTGGACGGCCTAGATGACACTACTGGGCCTAATTCGGATAGGGTGTAACAGGCCCTGGGTTAGCGGGCTGTAAATGGGCTATATGCAAACAGGTCGTTAACAGGCTTTCCGTGGGCTGGCCCGCCACCTTTTTACCAAGTCAAATGGGCCAGCCTTTTCACAGGTATGGGCCTTTGTTGGGCCGTGCCATGTGTCGCCGTATCATAGGCGCCTTCGGTCCAATGAGCGGATGACATCTGCCCCAACGGTGAGCCGACACGTGTTTCCTCCAGCCAATGATGATTTTACACGTGGAAAATCCCCATTGGTCAGGGCTATTAACGGGTTATCGGATCCAAAACCCGACCCGAAAGCTTAACGGCGTTCCTTTATTGTGGATGCCACGTGTCAGTCACCCTTGACGAAAGCAGTTTTGTGATGCGTGATTTATCGCCATGGAAGTGGACACTTCCGTGATGATAATTTTGGTAATTTCATGGAACACTTCTACGACAGCACAGGTATGACTATCTTGATTATGTCATAAATTTGTCATGGATGTACATGCATGAAATAAAAACGCGACCTACTGTGACAAACACGTATCATCACGGAAGTGTATTTTTTTTGTAGTGAATGTTTGGTCCATCCAGACAAGGTCAAGGACCTCCCAACGAGAATGTATGAATTGCATCAATGGTACATGAACATTAACAAGATTTCCAATCGAGAGTCCCTCATGGTGAATGTCAAGAATGAGCATTACTACCATGAGAAAGCTCTGGCCGTTGAGTATTCAGAACTACATCAGTTATACAATCAAGACGCACTCGACAAGTCTATCGTCAGTTGCTATTGTCTGTAAGTGATTTCTTTCTGTAATTTAAGTCTCAAGCTAGGTATGTAGTGATAATTTTGATCAATCATTACATGTAATTATCCTCACTATATTCTTTTCTGTGGTATTATATGCAGGATGAAGATGTATGAAATGAAAAAATCTGGACGCTATGGCATTGGGTTCATTGACCCGAATACCATTAATGAGGACATATGGAAGCTTCCATTTTATCAAGCAGGTGTAGAGGAAAGCATGCTAGAGTTCTTGAAGCGCCTCAATACCAAGGAAGATACACTACTTCCTTACAACTTCTCGTGAGTCACACTGTCTTGTACTACAAATTCTGTTTTTGCTTACTAGCTAGCTAGATGTTAATAATTAAGTGTATACGGTTTACGGTAGTTGATTAATTTTATGCACATGCCCGCTTAATTAAGACATGCAAGCTGTGCACATGTAGTTGGCACTGGGTCTTGTTAGACATTAAAGTTGAGGAAGGAAAAGTTGAATTATTGGACTCACTAACTAAAGAAGATAAAGACTACACCATCGTGAAGGGGATAGTCAACAGGTAATTTCAATCATTATTAACTATATCTCGGCCTATTATTAGTTCACCATTTCCTGATATGAAGTATTTAATAACCACTTTATTAATTTTCTTTGCCGACGGGCAGGGCATGGGCAAAGTTCATCAAGGTGACTCCAGGCAACTGGGCAAAAAAGTTGTTTTGGCATCGACCAAAGGTAAGTAATTAAGTAGTACTAGCTAGCTACCATCTCTTTAATTCTTGTTTCAATATCATTAATTAATTATCATGCTTCATTAATCATTATCTGATTAAATTCCATTCTCGTAAAGGCCCTGAAGCACGCGTCGGGGAATAATCTATGTGCATTCTACGTTTGCGAGAACATTCGCATGATGGCGTCCGAAAGGAGCAGATCTGTAGGCAGGACTGGGTACGTTTGTCAGATCACTATTCACACCATTATCGATATCTAGTCACACAACTAACACACATGCATATTGATCTCCTTCTTAACAGTTCATTGAGGTGCGGGATAAGCTCCTACCATCGGACCGCATACTAGCACTTCAAGAGGAAATAGCTGGATTTTTGCTCGACCAGGTCATAGATCCCAAAGGAGAATAATATTACCCGCTACTGTCCCCATAAACCACTTTTCATCGTGCTCTGGAGGCACCAAGGCAAAATATGTAGGAGGAATTGTATATGTATATACATGTGTATGTGTGAATAACTAATGGTGTTGGTTGTGAGACATTCGATGATATATATATATATATATATATATATATATATATATGCGGTTCTACGTACGAGAAAATCTATTTATATATATGCATAAAGTGTACAATTTGTAGTATCGTGAAATACCAGCAAACAAAAAAATTGAATGGAAAATAAAGCCAAAACCCCCCCCAAACATTTATTACCGATTGGTGTTACCAACCGGTACTAATGTCCTACGCGCACACGGGTCTGGCTCGTGCCACGTGGTGTCACTTTAGCGCCGGTTCGTGACGAACCGGTACTAAAGGGGGGGGGCTTTAGTACCCACTCTTTAGTGTCGGTTGGCGAACCGGCACTAAAGGTCGTTACAAACCGGCACTAAAGGCCGGTTCTGCGCTAGTGTTCTCTTACTTCAAATAAGAAGAGCAAGAGGGCATCTGCACTAGTACGTAGGAGTACGAACCATACAGAAGTTGGAATACAGTAGGTTTAACACCAATGTAAATAAAGAATGAGTTCATTACAGTACCTTATGTGGTGGTTTTCCTTTCTTGCACTGACAGAGCTTATGAGATTTCCTATCGAGTTTTGTGTTGTGAAATTTTGAAGTTTTGGGTAAAGATTTGATGGATTATGGAATAAAGGGTGGAAAAAGCCTAAGCTTGGGGATGCCCATGGCACCCCAAGATATTCAAGGATAACCAAAATCCTAAGCTTGGGGATGCCCCGGAAGGCATCCCCTCATTCGTCTTCGTCTATCGGTAACTTTACTTGGAGCTATATTTTTATTCGCCTCATGATATGTGTTTTGCTTGGAGCGACTTGTATGATATGAGTCTTTGCTTGTTAGTTTACCACAATCATCCTTGGTGTACGCACGTTTTGGGAGAAACCCACATGATCTAGAATTTACTAGAATACTCTATATGCTTCACTTATATCTTTTGAGTTAGATAGTTTTGCTCTACGTGCTTCACTTATATTTTCTAGAGCATGGCGGTCTCTTTATTTTCAAGAAATTGTTGATCTCTCATGCTTCACATATATTATTTTGAGAGTCTTTTCGAATAGCATGGTATTTTCTATGGTTATAAATTTGGTCCTAGAATGATGAGCATCCAAGTTGGGTATAATAAAAACTAACATAGGAAGTGCATTAAAAACTATGATCGATTTTATGCTTGGTAATTGTTTTGAGATATAAAGTTAATAATGTTACAGTCATGCTAGTTGCGTAATTATGAAATTGAGAAATACTTGTTTTGAAGTTGGCAAGTCCCGTAGCATGGACGTATGGTAAAAGTTGCGTGACAAATTTGTTGCATGGGGTGCTCTTTGAGTGCTTTCCTTAGGAGTGGCAGTCGGGGACGAGCGATGGTCTTTTCCTACCAATCTATCCCTCTAGGGGCATGCGTAGTAGTACTTTGCTTCGAGGGCTAATAAATTTTTGCAATAAGTATATGAGTTCTTTATGACTAATGTGAGTCCATAGATATACGCACACTTACCCTTCCACTTTGCTAGCCTCTATTATGCCGCACAACTTTTGCCGGGTATTATCAACCCATTATTTACCTTCCCCGGAACAGCCACCATACTTACCTATTATGGCATTTCCATAGCCATTCCGAGATATATTGCCATGCAACTTTCCACCGTTCCATTTATTATGACACGTTCCATCATTGTCATATTGCTCTTTGCATGGTCATGTAGTTGACATCGTATTTGTGGCAAAGCCACCTTCATAATTTTTTCATACATGTCACTCTTGATTCGTTGCATATCCCGGTACACCACCGGAGGCATTCACATAGAGTCATATTTTGTTCTAAGAGTTGTAGTTCTTGAGTTGTAAATCAATAAAAGTGTGATGATCTTCATTATTATAGCATTGTCCCAAGTGAGGAAAGGATGATGATGACTATGATTCCCCCACAAGTTGGGATGAGACTACGGACTTTATAAAAAATAAAAGAGGCCAAAGAAGCCCAAATAAAGAAAAGAGGCCAAAGAAGCCCACCAAAAAAGAAAAAAAAGAAAAAAAGAAAAGAAAGAGAAAAGAAAATGAGAGAAAAGAGAGAAAGGACAATGCTACTATCCTCTTACCACACTTGTGCTTCAGAGTAGCACCATGACCTTCATGAGAGAGATTCTCTTATGTTGTCACTTTCATATACTAGTGGGAATTTTTCATTATAGAACTTGGCTTGTATATTCCAATGATGGGCTTCCTCAAAACGCTCTAGGTCTTCGTGAGAAAGCAAGTTGGATGCACACCCACTTAGTTTCTTTTTGTTGAGCTTTCATATATTTATAGCTCTAGTGCATCCGTTGCATGGCAATCCCTACTCACTCACATTGATATCTATTAATGTGCATCTCCATAGCCCGTTGAGACGCCTATTTGATGTGAGACTATCTTCTCCCTCTTTGTCTTCATAACCACCACCATATACCACACATATTGCTATGTTCATGGCTTGCGCTTATGTATTACTTAAGAATTGAAAAGGCTGAAGCGCGTTAAAAAGTATGAACCAATTGCTTGACTCATCATCGGGGTTAAGCTTAAGGGGAGTATTTTGTGTAATAAAGATAAAGCATGGCCTAACTATATGATTTTGTAGGGATAAGCTTTATTGGGCTATGTTATTTTGATAGAACATAATTATTTGCTAGTATGCTTCGAAGTATTACTATTTTTATGCTTTATAAGCTTTTATCGAGAATTATGCTAAGTAGCATTCGACATCAAAAAATCTGTTTTTATCATTTACCTACTCGAGGACGAGCAGGAATTAAGCTTGGGGATGCTTGATACGTCTCAATCGTATCTATAATTTTTTATTGTTCCATGATATTATATTACCCGCTTTGGATGTTTATGGGCTTTACTTTACACTTTTTGATTATTTCTGGGACTGACCTACTAACCGGAGGCCCAGCCCGAATTGCTGTTTTTTTTGCCTATTTTAGTGTTTCGTAGAAAAGGAATATCAAACGGAGTCCAAATGGAATGAAACCTTCGGGAGCGATCTTTTTGGAACAAACATGATCCAGAGGACTTGGAGTGGAATTCAAGAAACAAGCGAGGCGGACACGAGGGTGCCCGGCGCGCCCCCTATAGGTGGGCGCGCCCCTCGATCGTCCACCGACGTACTTCTTCCTCCTATGTATACACTTGTACCCCGAAAACCTCAGAGGCGACCACGGAAAACTATCCCATCTTGGAGCCTTTGCTGGCACTCTGTCGGAGGGGGAATCCACCATGGAGGGCGTCTACATCATCTCCAAGGCCTCTCCAATGAGTTGTGAGTAGTTTACCATAGACCTTCGGGTCCATAGTTATTAACTAGATGGCTTCTTATCTCTCTTTGATTCTCAATACAAAGTTCTCCTTCCTCTTCTTGGAGATATATTCGATGTAACTCTTTTTGCGGTGTGTTTGTCGAGATCCGATGAATTGTGGGTTTATGCTCAAGTTTATCTATAAGAAATATTTGAATCTCCTCTAAATTCTTTATCTTGCAAGTCTCTTCGAATTATCGATTTGGTTTGGCCTACTAGATTGATCTTTCTCGCAATGGGAGAAGTGCTTAGCTTTGGGTTCAATCTTACAATGTCCTTTCCCAGTGATAGCAGGGGAACCAAGGCACGTATTGTATTGTTTCCATCGAGGATAAAAAGATGGGGTTTATATCATATTGCATGAGTTTATCCGTCTACATCATGTCATCTTTCTTAAAGCGTTACTCTGTTCTTCATGAACTTAATACTCTAGATGCAAGCTGGATAGCGGTTGATGTGTGGAGTAATAGTAGTAGATGCAGGCAGGAGTCGGTCTACTTGTCACGGACGTGATGCCTATATACATGATCATGCCTAGATAATCTCATAATTATGCGCTTTTCTATCAATTGCTCGATAGTAATTTGTTCACCCACCGTAACAATTATGCCATCTTGAGAGAAGCCACTAGTGAAACCTATGGCTCCCGGGTCAATCTCTTATCATATAATCTTTCAATCTACTTTTATTTGCATCTTTACTTTTCCAATCGATATCATAAAATACCAAAAATATATTTATCTTATCATATTATCTCTATCAGATCTCACTTTCGCAAGTGGCCGTGAAGGGATTGACAACCACTTTATTGTGTTGGTTGTGAGTTCTTGTTTTTTTGTGTAGGTGCGTGGGCACTACTAGGGAAAAGCCTAGCAGCAGCGCGGTTTTAGGCCTATCAGTAGCGCAGGTAGGAGCGCTACTGATAAGGCGCTACGGCTAAAGCTTAGCAATAGTGTGCCTAGACCCATGCTACTGCTAAATTGACTTAGTATTAGCGCTTCTATAGAAGAGCGCTACTGGTAATTAGTAGTAGCGCTTCTCCTTGCCCGCGCTACTACTATTATTTAGTATTTTATTTCTTTTTTATTTCATGTTGTATTCATACACCTTTACACAAGTTTTCATACAACAAGAATTTAGAGATGTTTTTACATCATAATGATTTATTACATCATGGGGTGAAAGAACCGTGGACTAGTTTCAAGTGGATGTCCATCCACTTGAAACTAATCCGCGGTTCTTTCACCCAATGATATAATAATATCATCATCGTCATCATATCATTAACAACTTATCATCATAATACATCATTGTCATATAACACCTCCTCAAGATCAACTCAGCAAATTGGTCACTAGTCGTAATCACAAGTACTCCTCATTATCAACTCTAACACATTACCACATAATAAACATATTGTACCTCATAGGACCTACTACATTCAATTAAGACCCACTACATTTTCTAAGGTAAAATAGCAAAAAATAAGATAGCCCCTGACTCTCCATTATGGAGAATGGAGATTAGCATGTCTCCAATTCTTGCCTTTCGTTGAATGTTACTTCCAAGAACCTCCTTGCGAATGTCAATACATTTCTTCCATTCTTTGATGAACATGTGTTCACCGGTTTTAGAAATCCGATATGCACAGGTGAGCTCCCTAGATTTACCTGGCAGTATGTTCAGAACTGTAAGGCGACCATTCAGATACATCAGATGAGGCACACAATCCATCGGGAGTTTCTGTTGAAAAACATAGTAATAACTTTATAGTTAGCAATGATGTACAAGTTTTAGAAGTATGCAAAAGATGCACGGATGTCGTAATAGTAAAAAATCTTACCAGGGTATCTCCAGAGAAGTTACCGTCGTTCAACACGTGCACTAGTGGCACGTATTCACCATAATTTGGAGGAGTTCGATAATAGTCATTGAAATTCTCAAGAAAAGTACAAAATGCGATCAGATGATTTTTCTCCTTATACGTTAATTGGGTGCCTTCGGTGTATTGGGTTTTATCTACCATCTTCCGCACAGTCTTTGAAGAATCAAAATAAGCTGTCAATGGAAATAAGCTATCAACTATTTTGAAATAAACAATATAAATTAGTTGATAACTATGTTTGAGAAACTCACATAGCGGTACAATCGGAAGCATATCAACAAGGACCCAAATGTCCATATTGTCTTCCTCGCTGTCAGGATCACCAAGATCCATGGTGACAATCATACCCTCATAAAAACCATACATTTTGCAAAGTGCTTCCCAATTTTGGCAACCAAAATGGATTACGCTCTGAGCATTGCACAGATTTACTTCAAAATCCATATCATGATGGGTCCTTAGGTGTATTTTCTTTGTTTCGAAATTTTCATGGTCTTCAAAACCCATCCTCTCCAAGACATAGCATCTTGCATGGCATGGGATAAGCTAGTTGAATTGTAAAATATGAAAATTAGACGTTGAAACAGTTGAAGTCATGCTTAATGGAGAAAAAAACACTTGCCGTTGTTGCGTACCGTTTTACAATCGAAGGTCTCCTCGAGCTTAATGCTGAAGCGCCGATCTTCGTCCAGCCGAACGAACCTGTCGCACATACCTCGATCGTCGTGGCACCAGCTACACTCCCCTGGGAGACCGTCGTCGTCCGAGTACGAAATTTCCTACAATCATAATTCAAAGATTAAACTTGTACATATTCTAGCACAAGTCATGCCAGAATTCACGACAAAATCCGGCATGAGCTTTGCTAAAAAAGGACATATCGAGCGCCTGAAATTTGCCGGAACGGAAATTAATCAACACTCCGGCAAAACATAGGCCACTCGAAGATGTAAACTGAACATGAGCAGCCACTTGGGCAACCACATATCCTATTTGAGCAACAACCCAAGATATACAAGGATATTTGGCTGGTCTCACCTCAATGTCGGAGGGGGTCGGTGACTGGGACGACGGCGGGGATGTCGGAGGGGTTCGGTGACGGGGACGACGGAGGTCACCTGAAACCATATAAGTTATCACTAACAACAAACATGACATATTCAACTAGTTTTATTAATTCAACTAGTTCTTACTAAATATAAACTTACTATAAATAGAAAAAAACTAGTTCTTTCTAAAAATAAAGTAGTTCAACTAGTTATATTAAATATCTTACTAAAAATAGATTAGTTCTGTTAATTCAACTAGTGCAACTAGTTTATTAATTTACTTACTAAACTAGTTCAACTACCACTACTACTACTAAAAATCTAGTACTAACTAAGCAACATCTAGTACTAGCTAACCCTAAATTAACATCTACTACTACTAAATCTAGTACTAACTAGTGGCAGGGGGTGGGGGCGACGGAGAGGTAGCTAGGGGTGGCGAGGTCGAGGTCGGTGGGAGGAGGGCTGCCGGCGGAGGAGGAAGGAGGGGCGGCGGAGGAGGAGGGAGGGGCGTCCGCAGGAGGAGGGATGATGTGCGAGGAGGATGGAGGAGGGACGGAAGGAGGGGAGTACCTGAGCGGTGGACGGACGAAGGCGGCAGCGGCAGCGACGCACGATGACGGTTTACACGGGCGAGAGTGAGAGTGTGAGTGAGAGGGACGGTCGTGCTTGTGGGGATAAGGTAGGGATAGTTGTAGCGCGTTTATCGAAACGCGCTACAGCTAACCTGAATAACAGTAGCGCTCTATAGTAAAGTGCGCTACTGCTATAGCTAGCGGGGGGCGAGGTCATGGCAACTATAGCAGTAGCGTTGTATGCGATGCACGCGCTACTGCTATTTCCAAGTCAGCAGCGCGTTTCGGTCACACGCGCTGCTGCTAAGTAGAAGTAGCTTGGTATTTTGAAGAGCGCTGCTGGTAAGATTCTGTGTATAGGCTTTTCCCTAGTAGTGAACTCTCACAACTTCCATGTGTATCACGATCAAATCCCCGTCTACAAGCATGGCTAAGCAATAAATAAAGCATAATGTATATTCCCGGGGTGATCAAAGGTATTAGGTTCCTACCTCAAGTACTACAACCAAACCACATGTTCCCAATCCTACTCATGCAAATATTTGAGGGGCGGAACTAGTGCATAGTAAAAACTGGGTATTGAGAAGTATGATCAAAGTGTAACTTGCCTTGCTAATGATCTGCTAACTCTGGAGATTTGTAGTAGTAAGCTTCGCCCTCCGGATAATCTAGCGTAGACAAACAGTAGCATACATAAGCAATCAATCAAAGGAAAACAATCAGAAATCAAGAAAAGATCCAAAAAACTGGAAACAAGCAAACAACTAAACTAAACAGAAAACATAACCTAACAACATTATTTTCATGTGACTTAGATCTTAATAGTAGGTACATGTGATTAGCTACGATTTGCAAAAAGAATCAACTCAAACGGAGCTACGCAACTCAAGATAAAAACAAAATAAGATCGGATACTAATCTGAACTAAACTCAAATTTTAAATTGTCAAAATCATGTTCAAGTTAGTTTACTAGAAAGCGGTGATCGTTACGAAGATTTAGGCCTTTGTTTCATCAAATTTGGATAGACGAGCAAAAAGTTATGCTAGACGAAAAAAGTATTCACCAATAGGTCCCTAGCCGAAAATAAAACTAAAAGAAAAATCTACCGAACGAACTTCACTAATAGAACATAATGAACGAATTCGTTCGTTATAAGAAACTAACGGGTGAACATCCGTTAATTAAACTAGCAAATAAAAACAAACCGATCTAAACCTAATAAACCGAAACTAAAAAAAACGAAACTAAACAGAGAAAAGACTGGAGAACCGAATTTGTTTATAACGGTCAACGGCGTCGTCGGTTTCTGGGTGAGGCGGCGTCGGCGGCCAGACTAGGCTTCGGCGGCGGCAGAGGGAGGCGCTGGCGGTGGCGGTTCACGAGGCAGTGGTGGCTGTGGTGCGGTGGTGGAGGCGGGCGGCGGTGGCGGCTAGTTAGGATGAGGAGGAGGGGGTCCAGCTCGGCTTTTAAAGGGGCCCCGGGGGGTCTGACTTGGGCAAGGGGGCGGCACGGCGGCGGCGATCCGGACTCCTCACCGGAGTCCGGCGCAGACATGGCCACGGCACAGGACAGTGCGGCGGCTGGGCCGAGGCCTGGCTCCCAGCCGGGCTGGCGCAGTTCGGCGCGTGATTTTTTTTAAAACGGTTTCCGCGAATAAAAATCCCAATAAAACAAAACTAAAATTCTAAAGATTCTAGAAACAATTTTCACCATCCCTACCTAATAATTTGGACAAGATGAACATTTTTCTGGACTAAATGCAATTTTTTAAAATGCATGTTTTTCTCTAATTCAAATAAAACTGCAAATAAAATAATAATTTGATTCCAAAATTTATATTCCAATATTTCTCCTCTGTTTTGAAGAAGTCATTTTATCTTCTCTCATTTATTTTTATTGAATTGAAATAATGGGAATGAAATTATTTAAAATCAAATTGATCCTCTTTTCAAATTTGAAATAAATTAAAATATGAAACTTTTATGACACCTCAAACTCTCTCCTTGGGTCCTTGAGTTGCTTAAGATTTCGAGTATCACAACCAAAAGCAACAAAATATATGCATATGAATGATCTATGTATAACATCCAAATTGATAACTGGGATGTTACAGCCGTCCTCGGGGTCTCTGTCCGGACCCGTCCCTGCCGCCACCCGCGCCCATAGCCCCGAGCTCCCGACCCCCTCCATCACCTGCCTTTCTCGGCCCCTTCGCTGCCACCATATGGGTGTATTTGCTAGCCTGAGTCTCCATCGACGGCGGTGAGCATATCCCAGATCCCCTAACACCATCCACTCATGCCTGCCCCAGTGTCGTGGCCAAGGACAACTCCGTCCGCCGGGACCTTCACAAACCACCACTAGCCCTCACGTAGGACCAAGTAAGCGCCCTTCTGTTTCTCAGGAAGAAATCTTGTCTCGACAAGCTCGGCGATGCCGCCACCAATGGCGCGATGTCTCATGAAAGGTTTCTTCAAACTACGTCTATTGTCACCAATATCAATTTTTGCTATGTTACATCCCAGGAAAATTATCTTCTTCCATTCTCATATGCCTGCCTAGTTGGTTGTATCTATTAGTTTGGTTTGACAAGCTCTAGTCTGTTATGTGATGCTTTATTTCTCTAAAAATGCTATGGATCTGAAAAAATTTCAAGTACTCTGTTACGGATCTGGTGTGACTCTAATGCTGCTGCACTATTGTTATCATTGCAGACTATTAATGCATTTATTTCTCTGTGAAAATGGTTATGTGTTCTATGTGAAAATGATTACTATTTATGGATAAAGATACTTCTTACTTCCATGTGAAAATCTAGATCAAAACTCTCTTTGAATTAGTATGTTATGCTTCAATTAAAGAACGATATTTGTCGTAAAATAGTGTAAATTTTGACCAACTCTTATTTTCGGACTCTAGAGCTGCTTGTTCCTGGCAAACAACATATTTGTAGCTAATTTTATTTGAACTGGAAAGAAAGAAACAAAACCATTTGTTAACTGAAGTATAGATCATTCTTGTCTAGTTTTTTTGTTCTAAATGTTGTCCAACATTGTTAAGGGTTTAACTATGGTCGTGTTGGCATAATTAATCATTCTCCACATGCTAAAATGACAATTCCCTCTTGACCAGGTCGTTCCCATGTGCTGACATAATTAACTATGGTTGTTCCCATGTGTTTGGCCAACCTCAATAGCAGAACAAAACATAACGCTCTAAACCTTTAGATTCAGTATGTGGATCCATGCATGTTTGATCACTGGCATACAATAATATAATGATATGCTTTGTTGTTTTATTTTAAGCTTGTGCTAGAGGCATGCCGCTGGCACCGGTGGGCCCTCACTGATCTTATACAAGCCATTTGAGGATATGTCATGGTAAGTGGGCAAATGGAATGGATGGATCCATCATTTTGCCATCCTGATGCTTCTCGAGGGTTTCCTTTTTGTTGACCAGTTCAACCAATCCATCATCTTGTAGTGCTGGTGCTTTCTGATTTCCACTTTTTTTCTCATGAGAAGTTTTAGTGGGAATACCAATATGTTCTGGTCATCGAATTATCTTAACTAGGCATGAGAAATGAAGGTTCAGTTTATCACAAACAATATAAATATGTATTAGTTTACTATCTTGGCACATGAGCTATTTTCAGTCAATGCGCGAAGAGTCCACTTGGAACTTAATAGGCACTGGTTCTTCTTCTTACTCTCCATGAGCCCCTTATACTACTCCTATGGTTTATGTGCCTACTTATAACTCCCTAACTGAATTTGGGCAGCTTTGATTTAGCTGATATGATATTGTGGGTGGGATCTACAGAACAACCTTGACATGTGTCTGCAATCAGTCCACATTCTGCAAACTCGCACAACTTTATGTGCCTACTTTTAACTCCCTGGACTGAGTTTGGGTGGCATTGTTTTAGCTGATCTAATACTGTGGGTGGGCTCTAAAGAACAACCTTGACATGTGTCTGCAATCTGACCACATTCTACACAACTCCAACAACTTGAACACCAAGCTCTTTGTCCTTCAAGTAAGTCTCTGCACCCCAAATTGCTTATTTCAAAGTGTGTAGAGGGTAGTTTGAAACTGAATGACTCAGTTTGTCTTGTGATTCCGTCATGTGTAATTTTAAATCCACTACTACCAGCACTCGCGGCTGTAACTGTGGCTCACTGGTTGTATTAGGAAATGCTCTGCTAATGCTTGTTGGGGAACTCATGACCGGTTTTTAACCATAGAATTGACTTAGTCATGTACTTTTTATTCTTAAATTCAGTGTTGAACCTTGATATGCCTATGTCGGAAACCACGACCACCAGCATGCAGTGCGGGCAATGGGAGGAGAACAGATGGCCACCTTGCTGGGAACCATGGCCGCCCCACATGCAACAGATAAATGAATGGTGGATGGAAGGCTACCTCACTGGGAACCAGGGCCATGACTTGCAGTGGGCAATCTGTGGCAAACGGAGGCCAATATGTGTCATGGTTTCCTTTTTTATCCCTGGTTATGTAGCTCTTAATCATTAAACTCTAGAGATATTGCGAAAGAGATTGTGTTTTCTTCAATGAATGCTGATTTAATAGGCTATAAAATAAGCTACTTGGTTGTAGGATCTCTATTTCAGATGGTCAATGACTTCATTGTTGATAAAACTGCAAGCACAGGAACATAGTTCTATATAGTATCATATGAGCCAATTATAACTTATGTAGAAACATAGTTCTATATAGTACCCTATATTGATCGAATATGTGTTAATCGACATATGCGCTTTGAACAACTTGAGCTGATTCCACTTTCTTGAAAAAAAATTGTGAAAAAATTTCAGGTACTTAGCCAAATGGTGTACATGGACATGATGACTTTCCAGCGTTTATGGACCAACCAACTTGTAATCATTTGGTGTTTCAGTTATTTTGGAGCTTGCATTTTGTGCATGTGGATACAGACTTGTGTGTTCTGGACCATGTAGTTGAAGTCTCTCATACCAACAAATAGTGCTCATATTTTTGTGACTTGTGTGTTTTGAGTGATTGTTAAGATGGTCAAAACTATGCTTTGTCAAGAATGATGTGTTTGTCAACTTGCATTCAATGTATATGCTTGTTTGTGAACATATTTTCATTGTTGTACAATATGTGTTCATCTCGAACCTGCTTGTGGATGTGAGGATAAGGATTGAATTTGTTTATAGCTTGTATATATTGTTTTGGGTGCACATCAATGTACCAGCAATTTATCTGTCGGCAAAGGCAATATCTATGAGCGTAGGTCGGGTGTATGTTGATAGACTATCTGTCGGTATAGCTATGGTGTACGTGGCTAAAAAAGTGTCGGCATAGGTAGGGAGTATGTGGACACGCTATATGTCGACATTGGTAGGGTGCATGTTGTATGATAAAGTGTCGGTGTTGGTAGGGTATATGTGGACATAGCATCTGTCGGTGTTGGTAGGGTGTATGCCGACTGAAAAAGTGTTGGGAAATAAACAACTGTCGTCAATACCTTTTCCCACAGCAAGTCCTCCAACTCTTCCGTCTTCTATCAGCATTGGTGTTAGCTACATCTTATCTGTCAGCAAAGGTGCCCTATGCTGACACATAGGTGTGTCACGGAAGCTCTACCGTGGTGTAGTGGCAGTATGACTATTATAGCCCACAACACTTTGTGCTCTACTCGTGCATATCATCTACGCATAGACCTGGCTCTGATACCACTATTGGGGAACATAGCATGCAATTTCAAAAAAAAAATCCTACGATCACGCAAGATCTATCTAGGAGATGCATAGCAACGAGAGGGGAAGAGTGTGTCTACGTACCCTCATAAACCAAAAGCGGAAGCGCTAGGTTAACGTTGTTGATGTAGTTCAAATCTTCACCATCCAACCGACCTAGTACCAAATGTACGACACCTCCAGGTTCAGCACACGTTCAGCTCGATGACATCCCTCGAACTCTTGATTCAGCAGTGGGTCGAGGGAGAGTTTTGTCAGCACGATGGTGTGATGATGGTGCTAGTGATGTGATCCTCGTAGGGCTTCGCCTAAGCACTACATTGATACTATCGAATTAGTAAATGGTGGAGGGGGCACCGCACACGGCTAAGACAATGTTGTGCCTTTGGGAAGCCCCCTGCCCCTGTATATAAAGGAGTGGGGAGGAGGCCGGCTGTCGCTGTCAAAACCAGCGGATCTCGGGTAGGGGGTCCCGAACTGTGCGTCTAAGGCTAATGGTAACTGGAGGCAGGGGACACGATGTTTACCCAGGTTCGGGCCCTCTCTATGGAGGTAATACCCTACTTCCTGCTTGATCATATGAGTATTACAAGAGTTGATCTACCACGAGATCATAGAGGCTAACCCTAGAAGCTAGCCTATGATTCTGATTGTTCTCGTCCTACGGTCTAAACCCTCTGGTTTATATAGACACCGGAGGGGGCTAGGGTTACACAGAGTCGGTTACCGAGAAGGGAATCTACATATCAAAATCGCCAAGCTTGCCTTCCACGCAAAGGAGAGTCCCACCCGGACACAGGACGAAGTCTTCTATCTTGTATCTTCATAGCCCAACAGTCCGGCATACGCATATAGTCCGACTGTCCGAGGACCCCTTAATCTAGGACTCCCTTAGTAGCCCCTGAACCAGGCTTCAATGACGATGAGTCCGGCGCGCAGATAGTCTTCGACATTGCAAGGCGGGTTCCTTCTCTGAATATTCGAAAGGAGATCTTGAACATGAGAAGCATGTCCGGCTCTGCAAACAAATTCCACATACCACCGTAGAGAGTACAATATTTCATGAGTCTAATCTGCTGACAACTTTTCCATAGCATGATATCACACCGCGGCCTGGTCAATATTGAAACCGTTTTTCTAACCTGCTACTCCATGTTTCGCGACGCGGTTTTATTGCCACATCTTGTCGAAGCAGAGATTGTGTCCCCTTATTACGGGATTCTCATCAATACGGGCGTGGATAACCCAACCGTTCCATTGGTATCATTCCTTGGGAATAGGCAAGCTTCAAATTCCACGCAGGGGACGTTTGATATCCATCCTCTTTATAAAGAGACCAAGACCTGTCTTTTTCTTCCCACGCTTAATCCTTCCCTTCTCCCACCTCGAGTTCCAACACCCAAGGTTTAGCCCAAGAGCTTCGGACCTCCGACCATGTCCGGATCCAACCTTCAAGGTTCGTGGAAGGCCTCTTCTATCACAGAGGAGGACATCACGAAGCTTAGGGAGGCAAGGTACTTGACAGCGGAAATACTTCATAGGCTTCCTGCTCAAGGGCAGGTTATCCCTACTCCCAAATCCAATGAGAGTGTCGTGTTTATCTCTCACTTCTCCGAGGGCTGGGCTCCGGTCTTCATCCCTTTGTTAGAGGGCTCATGTTCTATTACGGGCTAGATTTCCATGATCTAGCTCCGGACTCCTTCCTCAACATCTCGTCGTTCATTGTCGCGTGTGAGGCCTTCCTCTGCATCACCCCACACGTCGGCTTATGGCTTAAGACCTTTAATGTGAAACCAAGGATAAACGACGAGTGACATGCGGAGTGTGGAGGTGCTATAATAAGCAAATGTACCAATGTTTCATGGCCAAAGGGTTCCTTCCCGGAAGCTTCCGGCCCATGGCAACGAGAGTGGTTTTATATTACAGCACCCCAAGGTAGAAAGTGGGCGGCTGCCCCCGCCTTCCGATCCAGTCCTTGGCCACAGCTTGCATCGTGGGTCAACAAAGGGCTGGAGTGGCGATCGCTTGATGATGTACGGACATTGCAAAGCCACATTCAAGATCTCATCGAGAAGGACATCAGTCTTGTCAAAGTAATCCAAGTAATGCTAGTCCGTCGGGTCCTGCCATGCTAACGACGACATCTCCGTATGTGGGAGTTCAACCCGGAAGGACTGCGAACCGTTCAGCCCTTCTTTGGCATGACCCTCGAAGAGATGTATAATTTATTCTTCGGATCACGAAAAAAGTGTCCGGACACTACAGAGGACGCATGCCTCAATTGCAAACATCTAGATACCCCGGCAAGTACTCGACAACCGAACATATTGCCGATATGTTTATCATAACATTATTCTGAAAAACCATCCTCGGCCAGGGCTGGATAAAGAAGGCAGACAGGATCAGATGTTCGGCCCCTCTTCCCGAAGATTCTGCTGATCCGGTTTTAACCAGGATGCTGGCTCATGCGCCTTATCAAGTGCCATCGGGATAAGACAAGGATAGGAGTGGGGTGGTCAAAAGTGGCCTCCATATCGGAGGTACGTCGCGCACCATATCCGGGGAAACTGGAACTCCCGTGTCGAAGGAAATACGGGGAGGAGAATCTAATATTCCCTCCTCCCACGAGAAGAAAAGGGCCGCCCCCAAAGACTTTGAAGGTAGAGGCCTCCAAGCAAGGGAAGAAATCCCTATCAGGGAGCGCTGATCTGGGGGGCAATGTTGCCGCACAGCGCCCACAAGGGGGCCAGCCATTAGCCGAGACATAAGTGAACAAGGGTGTTTCGTAAGCATACCCCGTTCTTTTCTTGTTCGTGAGAGTAATTTTTGAAACGCATGTTTTGCAGTTCGGCCTACGGCCTTCCTCAACAATCTTCGTCCTCGGGGGATCTTCTTCCGGAGATGATGGAGAGCGAAACACCTGCTCATACTTCCCCGCCCCATAAGGCAGACGACCCCGAGGTGTCGTCCCGGATGATCTCTCCCAATCCGCAAAGGAGGACAAGGCTAGAAGAAGGTTCTTCGGCCGCCCGTGGTCTGGGGTGGTCATCTCCTAGAGAGACCAAAAATAAAAGCCCCGGATTATCCGATATACAGCCGAATATGCTGACGGGCCTTCTGCGGCAAGCGCCTATCTCAGAGGAACATCATACCTTAATGGGTATGGTGATCAAGAGGTTTTTGTCCGCAAAAAGTGGACTGAATGAAGCTTTCATGAACCTGCTAAGAGGCTTCAAGGTACGTAACTTTTTTAATTGTACCATAAACACAGGGTGCGCCGTGTATAAATAGTAGACCTGAGACTCTGGTTGCTATCCTAATGGGGAAATCAGAGGATCAGAAAAGATAAACAAGCTTAGGGAATGATTTTCCTAATTGTTGTACACAGGTGGCTGCAGCCCCGGCTACTGCCCGGGCTGCTAAGTTTGCCAAACTGAAGTGGCAGCTTGATGTGGCAGATGATGACATCATGCTTGTTAACAAGCGGCTTGACAAGGCGCAAGGAATGTCACTTGGGCAACCAGTAAGTATAAATAGGAGCATGATGCTAGAATTTATAACATGCTTAACTGCAGATGGTGCTGTCGCCGTGGACACCCTTTGGGCTGAGCTTGCCCGGGCTAAGGAGCAAGCGAGGATAAGGAACGTAGCTGCCGAGAAGGCAGCTAGTGAATTAAAAGCCGAACAAGCTGCTCATTGCCGGAGTGAGGAGAGAATAGCAAACATGGCGCTTGAGCTAAAGGATGCCGCTGGCCAATGTGAGCTTCTCGAGAGAGAGAACCAAGCGAAAACGGCTGACCTTGAGAAGGCCTTACAAACGGCAAAGGAAATCTGGTCTGAGGTCAGAGCGGCTCGGGAGGAGCTCCGGCAAGCCGTGGAGATCGTGGCTGGGAAGCCCTTTTTGTTGCGAACTAAATTCGACGATCCGAAGTATGCCCCGCTTGATCAAATGTCGAGTTCTCCAGACTCATATTTGGATTTGTCAAAGAGTGTTGCTGATGTGACGCAGTTTTTCCAAGACCAAGAGGCCCATGAAGCGGAAAGAATGTTCTGGTCACAGTTTAGCATGCCAAGGCGTCCACTGTTGTTAAACAAGAAGATGGCCAAATGGGCACAGCTCCACAGGGTATCCGGACTTGCCATGAAGGTTGTCGTGGACCGGCTGTGGCCTGAGGAACCAAGTCCAGATAGTTATTTCGGTTTGGTGGAACGACTTGTTCGTGTGGTGATGCATATCGACGCTATCAAGCGGTCGGCCTGCATAGAAGGTGCTTGGATGGCCTTCGCCCGTGCGAAGACGTACTGGGCGAAGATGAAGGCCATCGATATTGCAAGAAGGGGACCACCCGAGGGTCAGGACCTGCTAGAGCACTATTTCAAAGAAGTCTTAGAGGGTGCCCGCTTAATAGAGGCTCAGTGCTCGAAAAATATCATGTTTGAGTAACATGTATTCGAATTGTAAAAACAATGCTTATGATAATAATGGCTATATTTATACTTTTGCTCGTAAAGTATTTTAGTGCCTCCTGTGCGGCCGTTTATGTATATATGTATATAACCTGAAAGTTTGCAGTCGTCGACTTCAGCCCCCTCGCGTATAACGCGGGGGTGTTTGGCAAAGCACATAATCACACTTGACCCAACGTCTTGGTCCGTTAAGGAGGTGGTAGTGCGGCGAACTAGGCAATCATACTATAGAGCTTTAACAATTTCACATAGCCATAGGAGTTAGACGGTGGGGCTACTATATAGCCCTTGGTATGTCTGCGTTTATCTGAATACAGTGCGTTTACATATGTGACCAGGAAACCGGTCCTTCGTTAGTGACGAGGAATCGCGAAGATTTCGCTTAGTCATCGAGTGGTTGGCCAGCTTTCACCTTATCATGACCAGCTTTCACCTTATCATGACAGTGGTTGACTAGTGTTCGGCTTTCTCTACTGTGGTGCTCGTCTGGATGAACCAGGGCACAATCGCAGTAGTTCTCCCTGTACCACCTTAGCCGATAGAGCGGAAACATAATGTGGAAAAACATAGGAGACGGGGAAGCCCAACATTTGACCAAAGACATGAGTCAGAGTTGATGCATATAAGGTCAAACTCGAGCACTTCCGAAGTTATTCGGACTTTACAACATATACCGGGCTGAATACAGCCCCTGGTAATGAACCCTGGATTCAAGACACGTGCGGCAATCCGGCATGATGAAAGAGCGCATGTGATGAGAGCATAGATCTCAAGACACACTGGTGGCTGCTTCTATGAGTTGGTCATTTTAAGTTCCAGGAAAGCACGAAACAACAAGAGATAATAAATAGGTTTACGCATGGTCTTAATCTAGAAAGAATCCGTAAAATGGGGCCCTGCTGCACGTCTGCGCCTTTGTATCCGGTGTGCAGTAGACTTGAAGGGTAGAGCATGGTGGCCATCTGTAAGCAAAAGAAAAAACCAGGCAGAAGAATCTGGTGTGGCCATGAGTAAAGTTGGTTTGTTTTTAATGAACCGTGAAATGTAGCTTCCTGAGTCCGAATAGGGTCGAGCCGAACTATAGACTTCTTATGTGCAGGGAGCCCCCAGCGCCACCCCATGAATTTTGAGTGTATATTTATGTATAAGGGGAAACATGAACAGTCTTCTTATGGGCTGACCTTATGGGGGTATGGCTGCTAGACGAGCTTAGGTTTATCTGAGCTGCTGCATGTGCGTATGCGTCGAACATGTTTAGTTGTGTCCATGGTCTTGAAGACCAATGAGCTGCTCGGCTTGAAAAGGCCGCCACGTGATTCGGCTGCTAATCACACCAACAGAGAATGTTGTGTCTTCAAGAAGGCCGACAAGCTCAACACTGAACACAAAGGGAATGGTGGGTCTTCAAGTCTAGATGGACCATCTCACGGCCTATCTAGAATTTTATCTAGGCTGGATGGACCATCTCTGTTGCCTTTAAATGACTTTTTCCGTTAACCTGGTCTAGAGCCCATGAATCCGGCGTTTACCACTGTATTTTCTGGGCTATCTTCATTGTTTCTACGTTTGTTTTTATTGTGTCGGTGTTTTCCATTGCCATCCATGATTCCGGATGTGCCGAGATTGCTGGTGCTGCTACGAGCCAACCAGTTGTCCTCCCCTATGCAAAAGTGGGTCATGAGAGTAGTTAGGGCTGCCATTGTCCTTGGCTTTTCCTGGCTGACGTGTCTGGCCAGCCATTCGTCACGGACACTATGTTTGAAAGCTGCTAAGGCTTCGACGACAGTCAACGATTTGGTTCTTCTTGGTGAGAAATCTATTCCAAAGCTTCCGGGGTGACTCTCTGGGTTGTTGGGTTATGTGACTTAGATCGTCTGCATCTGGAGGTCGGTCATAGGTCCCTTGAAAATTGGCCTTGCAATCGTCCTCGAGTTCTTCCCAGCTTCCAATGGAATTTTTGGGGAGGCTTTTCAGCCAGTGCCGAGCTGGTCCTTTCAACTTGAGGGGTAGGTATTTGATGGCATGGAGATCATCTCAGCGAGCCATGTGGATGTGAAGAATAAAGTCTTCTATCCAGACCGCAGGGTCTGTCGTTCCGTCGTATGCCTCGATGTTTACGGGTTTAAACCCTTCTTGAAATTCATGATCCAGCACCTCGTTGGTGAAGCATAGGGGGTGCGGAGCGCCCCTGTATTTGGCTATGTCATGTCGTGGGTCCGACGGTTGTAGTGTTCGGTGTTGGTTCCGAACTGGTAAGCGACCGGCATAGTCGGTTTGATGGCCATGATCCTGTGTAGGAGCACGTTCCCTAGATCCGTAGATGGACCTGGTTATGCTAGCCCTTTTGTCCAGGTGCTCACGTAAATCATGTTAATGGTACTTGGTTGCAACCTCCCTTCCTTTATGGGCAGGGGGCGGCTTTGTGTGCGGCGTTGTTAGCTGCTCAGTCCCGGCCACGAGGTGGTCGGTCTGACTAGTCGGACATATTGTTTTTCGGCGGCAGTTTATGTTTGAGATAGCTCTTTGTTTGGCGATTACCGCCGTATTTTTCCTCTGTGTCGAGCACTTCGTTCCATCTGTCATTGAGCGTATCCTGTGCAGCTTTAAGCCGTTGCTTCTGCTTCTTCAAGCTCCTCGCGGTGGCGTTAAGTCTGTGTTGGAGGTGCTCTTGTTCCAAGTGTTTTTTTGGGACGATGAATGCATCGTCATCCAGACTATTCTCCTCTTTGGAGATAGGTTGATAAGTGGTATCTTCGGCATCGCTGTGATCGGACAACGGCCCCGGACTGTGTTTGCCGTTTCCTTGCCCGTCCTGCTTCATGGCTGGGTCTGTGGGGTCTTCATTGTCTTTGGTGTCGTCCATGGTGTTATTTTCTCTTGTGCCGATATCGCTGTTTTTACCATGGCATGATTTAGAGCGGCACCACTGACGTTGACGCTTCGGCTGCTTCTCAGAAGGCTTATCCTCAACTATATATCCTTCTTGTCATCGCCATTGTTATCTTTGGGTGTATCCACCATGTATATGTCGTATGAGGAGGTGGCTGTCCAGCGCCCTATGGGCGGTGGTTCCTGTTCGTCTCCTGCATCGTCGTCCATACTATCGATGTCTTCGGAGTCGAAATCGAGCATGTCGGCGAAACCATCGACAGTGGCTATCAAGTGGGTGGTGAGTGGGTAACGAAGTTCTTCATCGTCCGCTTCCCACTTAAGTCGGACATAGTTTGGCCAAGAATCTCTTGATAAGGAGAGAGATTTCCATGAATTTAACACATCACCTAAGGGGGAGTGTTGGAAAATGTCCGTGGAGCTGAACTCCAGGATCAGCGCCCCGCTGGATTCGATGGGCGCGGATGCAAGTGGTTCGGAGCCTATGGCCGGAGACGAGTCCAAGGTTCCGATGATAGAGACCTTATTGAAGGCCAGATCCATGTTCGGCTCTAGCGTCATTGAGTCTGTGGCTTCCGTGGCGGGATCCAGCCTCCCATCCTCAGATGGTGCGATCTGCACTGGATCTAGGGCCAGGACGGTTACATGTGCTATCTCCTGAGCATGGTACGATGACAGATTTAAGTCATGTTCATCGTGGCGGCAGGGTGCGGCTGTCATGGGTTTGGATCCATCGAAGATCAAGTCTCCGCAGATGTCGGTAGTGTAGTTCAAGCTTTCAAACCTGACCCGATGGCCAGGGGCGTAGCTGTCATTCTGCTCCAGATGGCCAAAGGAGTGGGCCCGCAGTGCGAAGCCGCCGCATATGAAGATCTGTCCGGGGATAAATATCTCACCCTGGACCACATTGTTGTAGATGATTGAAGGAGCCATCAAGCCTTATCATGACGACGCAGTGGAACTCTCAATGAAAGCACCAACATTAGTGTCAAAACTTGCGGATCTTGGGTAGGGGGTCCCGAACTGTGCGTCTATGGCTAATGGTAACAGGAGGCAGGGACACGATGTTTACCCAGGTTCGGGCCCTCTCTATGGAGGTAATTCCCATACTTCCTGCTTGATTGATCTTGATTATATGAGTATTACAAGAGTTGATCAACTAAGAGATCGTAGAGCTAACCCTAGAAGCTAGCCTATAATTCTGATTGTTCTCGTCCTACGGACTAAACCCTCCGGTTTATATAGACACCGGAGCATGCTAGGGTTACACAGAGTCGGTTGCAGAGAAGGGAATCTACACATCCAAATCGCCAAGCTTGCCTTCCACGCAAAGGAGAGTCCCACCCGGACACGGGACGAAGTCTTCTATCTTGTATCTTCATAGCCCAACAGTCCGGCATACGTATATAGTCCGGCTGTGCAAGGACCCCTTAATCTAGGACTCGCTCACCGTCCACCAGGGGGCGCGCCGTGGAGGGGAAAGTCTCACTAGGACTCCACTCCTAGTAGGATTCGGCGCCCACTTCCATTATTTCAGGAGTAGCAAAGGGGGAAAGGGAGAGGTAGTAGAAGATGGAAAGGGGGGGCACCGCCGCCACCCCTTGTCCAATTCGGATTATTGGCAAAGGGAGCAGCGCGCCACCTCCTACGTCCCTCTCTTCTCCACTACGGCCCATGTGGCCCATTAACATTCCCGTTCGGGTTCCGGTTACCTACCGGTACTCTGAAACTTATCTGAAACTTCCCGAAACCATTCCGGTATCTGAATGTAACTTTCCAATATATCAATCTTTACCTCTCGACCATTTCGAGACTCCTCGTCATGTCTATGATCTCATCTGGGACTCCGAACAAAACTTGAGTCACCAAAACACATAACTCATAATACAAGTCGTCATCGAAAGTTAAGCGTGCGAACCCTACGGGTTCGAGAACTATGTAGACATGACCGAGACACATGTCCGGTAAATAACCAATAGCGGAATATGGATGCTCATATTGGTTCCTACATATTCTACAAAGATCTTTATCGGTCAAACCGCATAACAACATACGCTATTCCCTTTGTCCTCGGCATGTTACTTGTCCGAGATTCGATGGTCGGTAACCTTATACCTAGTTCAATCTTGTTAGCGGCAAGTCTCTTTACTTGTTCTGTAACAAATTATCCTGTAACTAACTCATTAGTCACATTTCTTTCAAGGCTCATAATGATGAGCATTACCAAGAGGGCCGAGAGATACCTCTCCGATACACGGAGTGACAAATCCTAATCTCGATCTATCCCAACCAAACAAACACCTTCAGAGACATCTGTAGGGCATCTTTATAATCACCCAATTATGTTGTGACGTTTGATAGCACACAAGGTGTTCCTCCAGTATTCAGGAGTTGCATAATCTCATATTCAGAGGAACATCTATAAGTCATGAAGAATGCAATAGCAATAAAACTTAACGATCATTATGCTAAGCTAACGGATGGGTCTTGTCCATCACATCATTCTCTAATGATGTGATCCCATTCATCAAATGACAACACATGTCTATGGTCAGGAAACATAACCATCTTTGATTAAGGAGCTAGTCAAGTAGAGGCATACTAGGGACACGATGTTTTGTCTATGTATTCACACATGTATCAAGTTTCCGGTTAATACAATTCTAGCATGAATAATAGTCATTTATCATGGCATAAGGATATAGAAAATAACAAATTTATTATTGCCTCTAGGGCATATTTCCTTCACTACTTGCTTGACTATTGCTTGTATAGTGAAGTTTACATTCTGCTGCATATCATGTAGGTTCCGATTACATATTTGTCTTCAAATCCCTCGTGTTTTGAAGACTTTCATAAAAATCGCCTATTCACACCCCCCCTCTAGTCGATAACTAGCACTTTCAATTGGTATCAGAGCAAGGTGCTCCCTTGTTCTGTGTGATTCGGTTTAACCACCTAGAGTTTTAGCTATTTCGACTGCAGGGATAATCAAGGTCTCCGTTGCGTGCCCAGTCTTCAAAGGCACTGATTTCCCCTACTGGAAGAATAATATGAGCATGCATCTTGAAGCCATTGACGTCGACCTCTGGTATGTCATCAAGACAGGTGTTCCCAAGGCCGTTGAAGGTGTCACCGCTGTTGATGTCAAGAGATTCACGGAACTGGACACAACTGCCAAGAACATCATCTGTGATCATCTGACCAAAGGGCAGTACAGCCGTGTGAGTGCACTGGAAACTGCGAATCTAGTCTGGGACTGGCAGTCCAAGGTCAGCGAGGGTGTCTCAACTCAGAGAGACTCAAGGATTGATGTTCTCCGCAATCTCTTCAACCGCTTCAAGAGGAATGACAATGAGAATGTCCAGCTCACGTTCAATCGCCTCACTGATATCACAAATGAGCTTCGTGCTCTTGGCGCTACTGAGATCACCAAGCATGAAATCTTGAATAAGCTTATGCGATCACTTGATAGCTCAGTTGACACCCTAGACCTGATGAAACAAGAATGTCCTAATTTCAAAGATGTCGATCCGTCTGATATACTTGAGAGGCTCAACACACATGAGTTTCAGCTATGTGAGAAGCGTGATATCTACGGCCCGAACTATGGCTGATCCCATGCTTTGAAGTCTAAGGTCGTTTCCTCATCTAAAGAAGAATCTGACTGTAGTTCTGGTAATCTTGAAGATATTGGCAAAGAGGCAATGCTTGTGAGAAAGTTCCAGAAGTTCTCCAAGAAGAATCATTTCAGCAAGTCTTCAAGATCTAGCTCAAAGAACGATGAGGCTTCATCTCATGACTACAAGAAGAGTCCTTGCCACAAATGCAAGAAGACATGCCACTACATCTCTGAGTGTCCTCAATGAGACAAGGAATCAAGGAAGAAGAAGAAGAGCAAGCAATATGATTCTGATGACAAGAAGAAGAAGAAATTGTCGAAGTATTCTTTAAAGTCTTCGTCTCACAAGAAGACCTCATCAAGCAAGGCTTGTGCATTTATTGGCAAGGAGGTGGATTCCGAGGAGGAGTCTGCTTTTGAGGAGGCAGAGGTAGAGTCTCAGGAGGAGTCTGACTCACGCGTGGCAAGCCTGGCTCTGGCTTTGGCATTCTTCGCCAAGTCCATCTTCAACACTGAAGACAATGGTCACACCGCCGAAGCTGAAGCTGATGATGAGGATGAATTTGCTCCAACCTACTACTTCATGGCACGAGGTGCCAAGGTAAACTCACACGATGCATACTTCCGAACCTCGAGTGAAGATGACTCTGAATGTGAATCCAAACCTAGTTATAAGACACTTGCTAAAGTTGCAACTGAGCAACAAACTTCTATGGAACATATTCAAAAGTTGCTAGACAAAAGCGATGACCTGTTGGACGCGGAAATGAATCGATCTCAGTCCTTAATTGTAGACATAAAAAATCTTCGTGTTAAGTAAGAGGAACTTGAGAGTCATCATGAAACTATCTCAGCCTCTCATGAGAAGCTTTCCTATGATTATCTTCAAAGGAAGCAAGATCTTGATAAACTGAGAGCGTCTCATGAAGATCTTCAAAAGGAGAATGATTCACTACTCTCTCAACAGATCAATTCCGCTCAGGAAGAATTTGTTCCACCATGTTTAATATGTCTTTGGCATGAAAATGATGTATTTGTTGCTGAATGTTCTGCTGCCTATGATGTTGCAATAGCTTCAACTACTGATGTGGTAACTAACCCCTCTACTGAGGAGCCACTACTATTGCTGATGAGAATGCTAGGTTGAAGACATTACTTGAAACAGGCATGTACAAAAGCCTCAAAGGGCATCAGACTCTGTGTGGTGTCCTCAAGAAACAGATTCTGAACCGAAACCCTAGGAAAGATGGTGTTGGGTTCGAGAGGAAAATGAATGTTGGTGGTTTTGTTGGATGCCTGAGCAGTACCCCAAAACCACCTGGGTTGTTGCTAAGGATCCTTCAATGGCCCATCCAGTTTATCTAGCTTCACTTGTGCTAACCCCATTGTCATTGATGAATCCTTTGACAGCAATTATAAATTGTTTAAGAATCAGAATGGTGAAGTGTTTTCCAGGTATATTGCTACTAACTGCATGAATGGGCCATCCTTGAAGAAGATCTGGGTGCCCAAAAGTTTTCTTGAGAAGCTTCCCATGAATGTCGTCATGACACCACCAGGGAAGAAGACAAACCCCAGACCAAAGGCATCATATGGCCCAAAGGCTTCATACAGACAGAGGACTACACATGGTCACCCTAACGCTAATGTTTTGCAGAAGAACCATCATCAGACTCATGAATACGAGTGTGTTTATTTTAACCGCTATATTCACAAAACTAAGAACTATTTTGCATATTCATATGATTATTATTCTCCAATTGTGAAGCTATTTGCTAGGGATCCCAAGCCAAAGTTCTCAGATGCTGCACTTACACTTATTGCTTCTAAGCCACCCCTGAAGATGTGGGTGGTTAATAAGAATTAACTTCTCTTGAAGGGAAATGTCTCCAACCGGAAATCAAAGACTTCTGACGCTAATGCTGGGGACCTAAAACATCTTGTGGGACACAAGATAAAGTGCCAGAATGGTCGTACCATGTATTTTGTCCCATGGTTTCTTGACGAGCATCCTATTACCCAACCAGAATCTCAACTTTGATAATATGCTAGTTCGCTACATGTTTCTGCTTCACAATACTCTTGGTGAAGCCTATCCCTCTAACTGCATTGTAGGGTACGACTCCGGAAGCCACTGAATGGATCATGGACAGCAGCTGCACCAACCACATGACTAGTGATCAAAGTCTTCTCATCGATTCAACCCTATGTCCATCTACTAAAGGCCACATCACATTCACTGACAATGGTAAAACAAGGTTTTGGGTCTTGGTAGAGTTGCTATCTCAAAGGATTAGTACATGGATAAAGTGATGCTTGTTGAATCCCTTGGATACAACTTAATGTTTGTGTTAATGCTCAGTGATCTGAATATGACTGTGATATTTGGAAAATATCGGTGTCTTGTGCTAATGGAATCTGAAAAATCTTTAGTCTTCGAAGGCTATCGACAAGGTGATCTGTATATGGTATATTTCTCAGCAGGACCACAGCTTGTCGTATGTCTTCTAGCAAAAGCTCCAGAGTGCTGGCTCTGGCATCGTCGGCTGGGATATGAGGTCATGAGGAACTTACACACTCTCATGAAAAAGAAGCACATCATTGGCATCGAGGGTGTCATGTTCAAGAAAGATCATCTATGTGGTAATTGTGAAGCTCGGAAGATGACTAGAGCCAAGCATCCCTCGGAGACAATCATGACTACCTCACGTCCCTTTGAGTTGCTTCACATGGACTTATTTGGCCCCACTGACTATTCTACCCTTACTACTACTGCACATCTCTATGGCTGCGTTATTGTTGATGATTCTTCGAGATACACTAAGGTGGACATAATTCTCTATAAGAATCAGGTGTCGGATGTCTTCAGACGCTTCGCAAATTGAGACATGAAGAATTATGGCATCAAGATAAAGCACATCCGGAGTGACAATGGCATTGAGTTCAAGAACGTTGGCCTCGACATTTATGTTGATACGTTGGGCATCACACATGTGTTTTGTGAGGACCCCGTTTCAATCGTACACTAATCATACAAGCAAATGGGTACGATCAAGACCAAGGACTCACAGAAAGATATCATAACACAAACCTAGACATAGATTAAAATAACACAACCTTTATATAACATATGCTCGAATACAAACGAGTCAGCGGAAGCAACATTATCTAAGTACAGACATGAGTTAAACAAGTTTGCTTTAAGAAGGCTAGCACAAAAGCAACACCGATCGAAAAGGCAAGGCCTCCTTCCTGGGAGCCTCCTAACTACTCCTGGTCGTTGGCGGCCTCCATGTAGTAGTAGGCACCCTCAGTGTAGTAGCAGTCATCGTCAAAAGTGGCGTCTGGACCTTGGGCTCTGCCATCTGCTTGCAACATCCGAGAAGAATGGAAAGAGGTGGAAAAAAGGGGGAAAACAACCGTGAGTACTCATCCAAAGTACTCGCAAGCAAGGATCTACACTACATATGCATCGGTATCAATGAAATGGGTAGTATCTGTGGACTGAACTGAAGAATTCCAGAAGAGAAGGGGAAAGCCTAGCCTATCAAAGACTAGCATCTTCAAGCAGCTCCAAGCATCTTGTAGCAATAAAAGAAGAGTATAGAATAACAGTTTATATTTAAGCAAACATGTTGTAGAAATAATGCCCAGAGATCCTTCCCCGACTCGATGCGGGAAAGCAATCTCGGAGCCACATATCCATTACATACCTCAGCATTTAGTATCAAGTTCTAGTTGTATTGATCGGGACACAACTCCGAGCGTCCGTTACCATGGAACCGGCTATTCGAATAGATAATACTTTCGTGTGGGGGTGCACCAACTTACCCAACACGCTTGATCAACTCCGGCCAGACACACCATCAGCTCATGACCAGCCTTGGCCGATCAACACACTCTAGTCCTACCTAGGCTGAACTAAGAGGCTAGCGCGCCGGTCTACAACCTAAATGTGAAGGGGTCATGGGCCAATCGTCCTTCGCAATCCTACATGTTGCGAGGGTAGCCGGTGAACAGACCTTGCAACATCCTTAAAACGGAAGGTGCTTACGCAGTCCAACCCGGTGCGCGTCGCTCCACCGCTGACGTTCGGTGAGCTTTCGGCTCATACATATGATGCAGAGTGCCCATACTTATTCCCGCATGGTGATTTGTGTGAAAAAGGCCAGTGGCCTACTTGGATCAAATATCCAAACCGTTAGTGAATTGGGAGAGCACGGTAACGAGCAGAGATTCATGATTGATGTGCCCTCGTCGCCCCGTCTCGTGGACTTGCGGCAAGGGCTAAGAATGCCCGGCTATGCCAGGTAGTTATCTCGCGGGCACCTTCCAGGTCAACCCGACTCCACATCACTCGCAAATATGCTCGCACGGGTACCCCTCAGGGCCGACCCGACTTTAGTATCATGGTTATGTGGTAAAGCCATAGTACCCATGTGTCCAAAACACCAAGGGGGAACCCTGAGGACTCACCCTTGATGGAATTCTACCTGATGTAATCATCAAGGTGACCCTAGGAGGAATCGCCCTCGAGGTCCACTCTTGAGGAGTTGCACGATAGCGTTGTTATCAGGAATCGTGAAGGAGCAATCACCCTCGATGACCACAACCGATTAACTAACCTACAAGGTTAACATCAGAAGTGCATGATGAGCACTAGTACAACGACGTGCTATACAAACGATTTTAACCCCGTTTTGCGACGATGTTTGGAACCGTCGCCAAGTGAGTGTGGGCGATAGGGGGGTCCTTCCAACGACCCAGAAACCATCAGGGATAGGCCCTCCTGGCACACTGGCTAGGGAAAAATGAATTCGTGTGTGATCTGGTGGGGCATCGAAACCCAATTGTTTCTGTTTGAATGTACATCCCACACGGTGAATCCCAGAAAAACATTTCCGGTCATATGTATATCACACACAGTTTTTTTGTGTGGAAACGTTTGTGGAAGGTGGCCTAACGCAAACAGTTCTCCGCCGGAAGCCGTGTGTGATTGTTAGTTGATCGAACACGCCTACATTCTAGAAACTATGCGTGTTGTTTGAGTTCATCGCCCACGGTGTTGTCTGAGTAACCATCTGCAATAGAAAACCCCAATAAGCAGGGTAATTAGCCTATTATTGATAAACCATGTACTAATCAAATTGATATGTCTTATAAAAACACAGCAGATATTGCATATCCGTATAACAGCAACCAGGATTACATAATCGAATTACATCAGATAGTTTCGGCACTCAGTTCCGCCATTACACAACAGCACCAAGTTTCACATGCAACATCAAAAACCTTTCGAAAGTAGCATCATACACGGTAAATAGACAGATGAATCTCATCTGGGAAACTGCAGAAGTGGAAGGCAAATGTTGAGCCTTCTGTGATGTTGAATGTCCTTGCAACTTTAGGCCAGTGGCTATGGATAATTGCCCGCCCAACCTTCATCCTCTTCAGCAAGATTTCAATATTGTACCGTGGGTGTTGAATGAATACCTTCCTCGCCTCTTGACCATGCAGGTGGTTTGAGAGGTAATCATCGATGAACTACTTTGGAAAGTACTAAAAACAAATATATGCAAACAAGGTAAAAGAGTTAGTACCATCCTATAGTTGACTGATGGCGCAAGGGATAAGAACATGGTAAAAGAGTTAGTACCATCTTATACTTGACTGATGTCTTCTTCATTGTGCAAACAAAGATCTTGTTGTTATTTTTCGCAAGTTTCTTCATCCTAACAATCTTTCTGAGTTTTTGAACTTGATTGATCTTCATGGACCATTTCCCCATATGCAAAATTGGTCGAACAATGGGTCTAAGCCTCTGATAGCAGGACCTACATGTGCAAGACCAAATTGTAAGAAACCTAAATATTAGAATGATTCCTACAACTGCACAATAATGTGCTATTAGCCAAAGGACTATGGTTGAACAAACCTCGATGGTAAACCGCAGTGTCTTCCATTGTTTCCCTGCAACACACATAAGGAAGATCTTGATCAGGTTAACTGAGAGTTGCCATACTATCAATAGAATATGTATTGAGTACAGCCAAATTTGATTTATTTCACATGCGTAACAATACAAAATTGTACCCCCATCAATTGAAAATCAAATTGCAAAACTGAACCAAACAGTTAAATGGACAGCACACCAAATACACCAAAATAGTTAACTAAGCACGAGTTGCAGAATAGAAACATGTACTAGAAGATAGGATAGTTAACAAAACAAAGAATGCTTGAGAACACAACTACAAAATGTAGCGATTGTTGGACCAAACTTTTAACTGAACATTACATTTCGGAGGACCAAAGTGTTAACTGGACATTACATTTCAGAGGACCAAACTGTAAACTGAATATCAGATTGCATATTAACATTACAGAGGACTAATCACTACAAGGCATTGGCGGTGGCCTCGAGAAAACAACATGAACTGTATTTTAATGTAGACAACCATGTGGCGGTGTCGATGGTAGCCTAGAAGAAGAGGTGCTCCTCCAAGATCTGGCGTTTGGCACGCATGGTAGCCATAGCGACCTCGTGCGCGTGTGCGGCCATGATATGCTTCTCCGCTGCCAGATGCTACTGAGATCCATGTTATACTGCGTACAAAATCGCTGGGGGCGGCGCTTAATTGGAGGAGGGGGACAGTGATTTCGGCGGAAGGTGTTGCCTGTCGGTCGGGGCATGTGGGACGAGAAAGGAGGAGGATGGTGTGGGTGGGGTGTGGATTACCTGACCATATCGACAAGGCCGCATAACAAGAAGAAGGGTCGGCGGTGAGGAGGTCGTGCAGCAAGAAGAAGGGTCGATGGCGAGGAGGCGGCACTGCAAAAAGAAGGGTCGCCGGCGAGGAGACGGTGCTACAAGAAGAAGGGTAGCCGCGCGAGGAGGCGGCGCTGCAAGAAGAAGGGTCGCCGGCGATGAGGCCGAGCTGCCAATAAACAGCAATGAAGGATTGAACTTGGAAAACAAGGAGGAACAGTGGAAATGTGGCTTTTGGTGGGAGGGAGGGGTGGGGAGATAGATATTTTCGTGGTGGCAAAAACATTTCGCTCGGTGCCGTGAGAAACTGGCGCGCAAGTGTGGTGCAAGCGGGGGCGGTGGACTGTAGACGGCGAAGCTTCCTACGTAAGCCAAACAAGACGGTGCGCCAAGATATTATATATCACATCCCACTTGATTCTTTCTAGTAAACTGTTTATGGTATACCTGATTTTCTCATTATGTTTGAAAGACAAAATGGTGTTACAGAGGGAAAGGTTGGTGTTTGAATTGCTAGAATTTCTATGTAGAGTGAACATGCAACTACATGAGTGTCGTGTTTAAATTTGGAATTCTTCCGGGTTCGTTTGGCATTTTTGTGGATTAATTGAGTTTCTTGGCATTTAGTATGCATAATTCAAATTTGAACTACAAGCACATGCTCCAGTGCCCCACATTTTGTTGAAAATAATATGTGTGTCCTTAGGTGAATTTATAGGTCCCATGCAAGAAATGGGAATGAAATTCAAACATCTGGGCGTCGTGGCTTGGTCCGGAACATTGTGAAACTAGGTTTTTAAATTCCTGAAAATTCAAAACTCGCCTGAAAATCATGAAACTTGGCATGGTGTCATTTCATGGCACCAACATGTTGTGGTAAAAAAATTGGCCACATTTGGAGAAGTTTTTGGTATAAGCTTGTTGCAAATCGGAGCTTCTCTCGAGAAGACTCGTGGTTCCCGAGGGGGTACGTGTCACCTTTGTGTTCAAAACGATATACGCTGCCTCCCCCCCAATTATTATTTACAGAGGCAAATATAGAACTATATGAATGCCTTACTCCGGGTTCGTTTGGACTTTCTTATATATACATTAATTGAATTTCTGGTAATTGAATATGCATAATTCAAATTTGAACTACAAGCACATGCTCTAGTGCACCAAATTTGGTTGAAATATCACATGTGTGTCCTTGGGTGAATTTCTAGGTCCCATGCAAGAAATGGGAATGAACTTCAAACATATGGATGTCGTGGCTCGTCCGGTAAGATTGAGAAACATGGTTTCTAATTGATGTAAATCCAAAACGCTCCTGAAAATCATGAAACTTGGCATGGTGTCATGACACGGCACCAACATGCTGCGGTAATTTTTTTGGCCGAATTGGGACAAGCTTGGGTATAAGCTTCTTGCAAACCGGAGCTTCTCTCAAGAAGGCACGTGGTTCCGAGAGGAACGTGTCACGTCCGTGTGAGAAACAACATACGTGCACTGCCTTCTCCCGCCTTAATTTTTTACATAGGCATATTAGACAAAATAGAATTATCGTGCTAAATTTTAGAATTATTCCGGGTGCATTTGGCCTTTTTTATACATTAATTGAATTTGTGTTCATTTAATGTGCATAATTTAAATTTGAACTACAAGTACATGCTCTAGGGCACCAAAGTTGGTTGAAAAATCACATATGTGTTCTTCGGTGAATTTCTAGGTCCCATGCAAGAAATGGGAATGAAATTTAAACATCTTGGTGTCGTGTCTCGGCCAGAAAGATTGAGAAACTTGGTTTTTTAATTCATGTAAATCCAAAACACACTTCAAAATCATGAAACTTGGCATGGTGTCATGACATGGCACCAACATGTTGCGGTAATTTTTTGGCCGAATTGGGACACACTTTGGTATAAGCTTCTTGCAAACCGGAGCTTCTCACAAGAAGGCTCGTGATTCCGAGAGGGAACATGTCACCTCCGTGTGCTAAACGACATACGTACATGGCCTTCTCCCGCCTTAATTTTTTTACATGGGCAGATTAGACCAGATAGAAGATTCGTGCAAAATTTTGGAATTATTCCGGGTTCATTTAGACTTTTTTATACATTAATTGTAGTTCCGGGTATTTCATGTGCATAATTGAAATTTGAAGTACAAGCACATGCTCCAGTGCACCAAAGTTGGTTGAAAAATCACATGTGTGTCCTTGGGTGAATTTCTAGGTCCCATGCAAGAAATGGGAATGAAATTCAAACATCTGTGCGTCATGGATCGGCAAAAAAGATTGAGAAACTCGGTTTTTTAATTCATGTAAATCCAAAACATGCGTGAAAATCATGAAACTTGGCATGGTGTCATGTTATGGCACCAACATACTGCGGTAAATTTTTTGGCCTAATTGGGACAAGCTTTGGTATAAGCTTCTTGCAAACCGGAGCTTCTCTCAAGAAGGCTCATGGTTCTGAGAGGGAACGTGTCACCTCCGTCTGCGAAACGACACACGTGCACTGCCTTCTCCAGCCATAATTTGTTTACACAGGCAGATTAGATCAAATAGAAGTATCGTGCTAAATTTTGGAATTATTCCGGGTTTGTTTGGACTTTTTTATGCATTAATTGAATTTCTAGGAATTTAATGTGCATAATTCTAATTTGAACTACAAGAACATGCTCCAGTGCACCAAAGTTGGTTGAAAAATCACATGTGTGTCCTTGGGTGAATTTCTAGGTCCCATACAAGAAATTAGAATGAAATTCAAACATCTGGGCATCGTGGTTCGGCCGGAAAGATTGAGAAACCTTGTTTTTTAATTCCTGTAATTCAAAAACACGCCTGTAAATCATGAAACTAGGCATGGTGTCATGACATGGCACCAACATGCTGTGGTAATTTTTCTGTCCGACTTCCGAAGGCGCACACATTAAAAATCGACAAAGTCATTTTGGAACAAGTGTTGTCATGTTACAAATCGAAAACAAAACTATTATTGAAACCATGGCGTTCTAGTTACCAATTACATGCCGCCACGCGTCACTTTTTTATTGGCTAGGAGGTGCCGTGTGGGGTAGCTATTTGAGTACGGGAGGCGTGCGATCAAACCCCTGCGAGTGCTCATCGGGAGGAGAGCCCTTTGACCTCTATCTGTCGTGCACCTCCCTCCCAACTTATCATTAATGGCGCCCGATCCCCTATTTCACGGCGTGGCTATGTCTCACTAGACTGATGTTTAAGAGAGAAAAATAAAAATCTAAAAAGAAAGTTTTGCACGGATATTGATGTAAGTTCCGATGGACCTATATAGCATCGACTGTGACTTATAGCAAGCATGATGAATATAGGACGATGATAGTGGTTAATAATTGTCTTACATATTTAGGAACACATTTAAAAAAAAGCCACACGCAGCAACGCCCGAAATACACAAGGGCAAAAGAAGAAGGAAGACAACGATCTGGCTCGCTAATCTCTACTTTCTTGATGCATTGCTACAGGCTACGGGAACTAGCTCCGCGACGAGTGGCTATGAGCTCTTTCCTGTCCTCAATATTATGGTTGAGAGCATGCACATATTCCTCCACCAGCCTTTTACCCTTCATGCGCAGCACATCATTCTCGTCCATAAGTTTCTCGATGATGACGCTGGTTCTCTTCAACAAGGCACTGGTCTCCTCCTGCTGCTCCGCAGTTCCGACGATCTTCGCCCACAATAGGTCACTCTCGGCTTGGAGCTTCTCATTTCTCTCCATTTGTTGCCGGATGACGCCGGTAGCCTGTTCAAATGAGGCATTAATTTCGTCCTGCAACCTCGTCCAGCTAGAGATCTTATCCATCTGGCTATGGAAAATCGCATGCATGCGCCTGTAAGAGTCCTCGCCTGTCCACGAGACATTTTCCCAGGTCGCCGTGATGCGGGAGGACATCTCTGCTGCTTCCGCGGCGTGGCCAGGCATCTATGCTACTTCCGCGATGCGGCCGCACCAGTATGCTGCATCAACGATGCAGCAGGACCTCTATGCTGCTTCAGCAGCACGACGGGACCTTTGTGCTGATAGGGCCACGCGCCAGGACATGTCGGCTGCTTTCGCGGTGAGGCGGGACATCTCTCGTGCTTCCGCTTCCATGCTCGCCTCTCCGTAACTGTAACAGTGATAGTAGTGATATTGTAGCAGTAACGATAGCAGTAGTAGTAGTAACTTAGCACGACCAATATATGATAAATTCGTAGGCATTGGATCGGTGACTCATTGGATGACATTCATCATGAGACAGTTATAACCTAGGGCGATGCAACACTAGCTCCAGTTAATAAATATAATGTAGGCATGTATTCCATAAATAGTCATACGTGCTTATGGAAAGAACTTGCGTGACATCTTTTGTCCTACCCTCCCGTGGCAGCGGGGTCCTATTGGAAACCAAGGGATATTGAGGCCTCCTTTTAATAGAGAACCGGAACAAAGCATTAAAACAAGGTGAATACATGAACTCCTCAAACTACGGTCATCATCGGGAGTGGTCCCGACTATTGTCATTCCGGGGTTGCCAGATCATAACACGTAGTAGGTGACTATAACTTGCAATATCAAATCTAGAACATAGATATAATGGTGATAAAATAAATGGTTCAGATATGAAATCATGGCACCTGGGCCCAAAGTGACAAGCATTAAGCATGGCAAAGTCATAGCAACATAAATCTCATAACATAGTGGATACTAGGGATCACGCCCTAACAAAACTAACTCGATTACATGATGAATCTCATCCAACTCCTCACCGACCAGCGAGCCTATGAAAGGAATTACTCACTGATGGTGGGGAGTGATATGTCTCCAACGTATCTATAATTTTTTATTGTTCCATGCTATTATATTATCCGTCTTGGATGTTTAATGGGCTTTAATATGCTCTTTTATATTATTTTTGGGACTAACCTATGAACCAGAGACCCAGTGTCAGTTCCTGTTTTTTTGCCTATATTAGAGTTTTGCAGAAAAGGAATACCAAATGGAGTCCAAAGGGAATGAAACCGTCGCGATGATCTTTCTTGGACCGAAAGCAAACCAGAAGACTTGGAGTTAAAGTCGGAGACGCAACGAGGCGTCCACGAGGTAGGAGGGCGCGCCCAGAGGGGTAGGCGCGCCCCCCACCCTCGTGGGCCCCTCGGAGCTCCACTGACGTACTTCTTTTGCCTATATATACTCTTATGCGCTAGAAACATCAAGGGGACCCACAAAACCACTTTTCCATCACTGCAACCTTTTGTACCCATGAGATCCCATCTTGGGGCCTTTTCTGGCGATCTGCCGGAGGGGGAATCGATCATGGAGGGATTCTACATCAACACCAATGCCTCTTTGATGAAGCGTGAGTAGTTTACCATAGACCTTCGGGTCCATAGTTATTAGCTAGATGGCTTCTTCTCTCTCTTTGATTCTCAATACAAAGATCTCCTCGATGTTATTGGAGATCTATTCGATTTAATATTCTTTTGCAGTGTGTTTTCCGAGATCCGATGAATTTTGGATTATGAACAAGATTATCTATGAATATTATGTGGTTCTTCTCTGAATACTTATATGCATGATTTGATATCTTTGCAAGTCTCTTCGAATTATTGGTTTTGTTTGGCCTACTAGATTGATCTTTCTTGCCATGGGAGAAGTGCTTAGCTTTGGGTTCAATCTTGTGGTGTCCTTTCCCAGTGACAGTAGGGGTAGAAAGGCACGTATTGTATTGTTGCCATCGAGGATAAACGAAGGGGTTTATATAATATGGCCTGAGTTTATCCCTCTACATCATGTCATCTTGCTTAATGCGTTACTCCGTTCTTATGAACTTAATACTCTAGATGCATGTTGGATAGCGGTCGATGTGTGGAGTAATAGTAGTAGATGAAGAATCGTTTATGTCTACTTTACATGGACGTGATGCTTATGTTCATGATCATTGCCTTAGATGTCTTCATAATTATGAGCTTTTCTATCAATTGCTTGGTATTAATTTGTTCACCCACCATAATACATGCTATCTCGAGAGAAGCCGCTAGTGAAACCTATGGCCCCTGGGTCTATTTTCCATTATATTGCATCTCTTTGCATATCGTTTACTGTTTTTCCACAAAAATACCAAAAGTATTTAATTTATTATCTCTATTAGATCTCACTTTTGCGAGTGACCGTGAAGGGATTGACAACCCCTTTATCGCGTTGGTTGTGAGGTTCTTGATTGTTTGTGTAGGTATTCTATGACTTCTGCATCGTCTCCAACTGGAATGATACCTTGGTTCTCAAAACTGAGGGAAATACTTACGCTACTTTGCTGCATCACCCTTTCCTCTTCAAGGAAAAATCAACGCATGCTCAAGAGGTAGCAAGAAGGATTTTTGGTGCCGTTGCCGGGGAGATCTACGCCAAGTCAAGCCATACCAAGTACCCATCATAAACTCTTCTCCCTTGCATTACATTATTCACCACTCACCTCTCGTTGCCTCTCCCCCACTTCTAAAACGATTTTTCAAAACATTTTCCTTTTCTTCGCCCCTCTTTCGTTCGTCTCTTTTCGCTTGCTTCTTGTGTACTTGTGTGTTGGTGTGCCTGTTTGCTTTGATGACTCTACCAAAAAGCACTGATCCTCACATTAGGAGGTTAGAAGGAAATTAAAACAACGTTAGAAGCTCTTTGCAATTTGACCATAATAATTCCTTCAAAAACGAGATTAAAGAACAAAAAAGTTTTATGGAGTACATTGCTACGTCTTGAGCTTGCGTTGGTTTTCCTTGAAGAGGAAAGGGTGATGCAACACAGTAGCGTAAGTATTTCCCTCAGTTTTTGACAACCAAGGTATCAATCCAGTAGGAGGCTCCTCACAAGTCCTGCGCACCTATACAAACAAACAAAGAACTCGCAACCAACGCAATAAAGGGGTTGTCAATCCCTTCACGGCCACTTGCGAAAGTGAGATCTGATAGAGATAATAGGATAAGATAAATATATTTTTGGTATTTTATGGTATAGATTGGAAAAGTAAAGATGCAAATAAAGTAGATTGAAAGCTTATACGATAAGAAATAGACCCGGGGGCCATAGGTTTCACTAGTGGCTTCTCTCAAGATAGCATACTTATTACGGTGGGTGAACAAATTACTGTCGAGCAATTGAAAGAAAAGAGAATAATTTGAGATTATCTAGGCATGATCATGTATATAGGCATCACGTCCGTGACAAGTAGACAGACTCCTGCCTGCATCTACTACTATTACTCCACACATCGACCGCTATCCAGCATGCATCAAGAGTATTAAGTTCAGGAAGAACAGAGTAACGGTTTAAGAAAGATGACATGATGTAGAGGGATAAACTCATGCAATATGATATAAACCCCATCTTTTTATCCTCGATGGCAACAATACAATACGTGCCTTGCTGCCCCTGCTGTCACTGGGAAAGGACACTACAAGATTGAACCCAAAGCTAAGCACTTCTCCCATTGCAAGAAAGATCAATCTAGTAGGCCAAACCAAACCGATAATTCGAAGAGACATGCAAAGATAACTTAATCACACATAAAAGAATTCAGAGGAGATTCAAATATTTCTCATAGATAAACTTGATCATAAACCCACAATTCATCGGATCTCGGCAAACACACTGCAAAAAGAGTTACATCGAATAGATCTCCAAGAAGAGGTAGGAGAACTTTGTATTGAGAATCAAAGAGAGAGAAGAAGCCATCTAGCTAATAACTATGGACCCGAAGGTCTGTGGTAAACTACTCATAACTCATCGGAGATGCCTTGGAGTTAATGTAGAGGCCCTCCATGGTGGATTCCCCTCCGCTAGAGCGTCTGCGATGGCTCCAAGATGGGATCTCGTGGATACAGAAGGTTACGATGGTGGAAATACTTTTTCGTCGGCTCCCCTGATGGTTTCGGGGTACATGGGTATATATAGGAGGAAGAAGTACGTCAGTGGATGCTCGAGGGGCCCACGAGGGTGGGGGCGCGCCCATCCCTAGGGGGCGCGCCGGGCACCCTCCTGGCCGCATCGCTTGTTTCTTGACTTGCACTCCAAGTCCTGTGGATCACGTTTGTTCCAAAAATATCGCTCCCGAAGGTTTCATTCCGTCTGGAATCCGTTTGATATTCCTTTTCTTCGATATACTGAAATAGGCAAAAAAACAGCAATTCAGGCTGGGCCTCTGGTTAGGAGGTTAGTCCCAAAAATGATATAAAAGTGTAAAGTAAAGCACATAAACATCCAAAACGGGTAATATAATAGCATGGAACAATAAAAAATTATAGATACGTTGGAGACGTATCAAGCATCCCCAAGCTTAATTCATGCTCGTCCTCGAGTAGGTAAATGATAAAAACAGAATTTTTGATGTGGAATGCTACCTAGCATAATTCTCGATGTAATTTTATTTATTGTGGCATGATTGTTCAGATCCAAATGATTAAAGAAAAAAGCTTATAAAACATAAATAAAAATACTTCGAAGCATACTAACAAATAATCATGTCCTATCAAAATAGCATATCCAAAGAAAGCTCATCCCTACAAAATCATATAGTTAAGCCATGCTTCATCTCTATTACACAAAATACTCCCCATATGCATAACCCCGATGACGAGCCGAGCAATTGGTTCATACTCTTTAACGCGCTTCAGCCTTTTGAATTCTTACGCAATACATGAGCGCAAGCCATGGACATAGAAATATGTGTGGTATATGGTGGTTATGAGGACAAGGAGGGAGAAGATAGTCTCACATCAACTAGGCGTATCAACGGGCTATGGAGATGCCCATTAATAGATATCAATGTGAGTGAGTAGGGATTTCCATGCAACGGATGCACTAGAGCTATAAATATATGAAAGCTCAACAAAAGAAACGAAGTGGGTGTGCATCCAACTTGCTTGTTCACGAAGACCTAGGGCGTTTTGAGGAAGCCCATCATTGGAATATACAAGCTAGGTTCTATAATGAAAAATTCCCACTAGTATATGAAAGTGACAACATAAGAGACTCTCTATCATGAAGACCATGGTGCTACTTTGATGTGGAAAAAGATATAGTAGCATTGTCCCTTCTCTCTTTTCTCTCATTTTTTTTCTTGTTTTTTTTCCTTTTTTTTCTTTTTGGTGGGCTTCTTTGGCCTCTTTTATTTTTATAAAGTCCGAAGTCTCATCCTGACTTGTGGGGGAACCATAGTCTTCATCATCCTTTCCTCACTTGGGAAAATGCTCTAATAATGAAGATCATCACACTTTTATTGATTTACAACTCAAGGATTACAACTCAATACTTAGAACAAAATATGGCTCTATGTGAATGCCTCCGGCGGTGTAACGGGATATGCAGTGAATCAAGAGTGACATGTATGAAAAATTATGGAGGTGGCCTTGCCATAAATACGATGTCAACTACATGATCATGCAAAGAGCGATATGACAATGATGGAGTGTGTCATAATAAACGAAATGGTGGAAAGTTGCATGGCAATATATCTCGGAATGGCTATGGAAATGCCATAATAGGTAGGTATACTGGCTGTTTTGCGGAAGGTAAATAAATGGTTCATAATACCAGCGAAAGTTGTGCGGCACAATAGAGGCTAGCAAAGTGGAAGGGTAAGTGTGCGTATGTCCACGGACTCACATTAGTCATAAAGAACTCATATACTTATTGAAAAAATTTATTAGCCCTCGAAGCAAAGTACTACTATGCATACCCCTGGAGGGATAGATTGGTAGGACAAGACCATCGCTCGTCCCCGACTGCCACTCATAAGGAAAGCACTCAAAAAGCACCCCATGCAACAAATTTGTCACACAACTATTACCATACGTGCATGCTACGGGACTTGCCAACTTCAACACAAGTATTTCTCAATTTCATAATTACCCAACTAGCATGACTCTAGCATTATCACCTTTATATCTCAAAACAATTATCAAGCATCAAATTGATCATAGTTTTTAATGCACTTTCTATGATAGTTTTTATTATACCCAACTTGGATGCTCACCATTCTAGGACCAATTTTATAACCGTAGAAAATACCATGATCTTCTAAGAAACTCTCAAAATAATATAAGTGAAGAATGAGAGATTAACAATTTCTACAAAATTAAGCCACCATCGTGCTCTAAAAGATATAAGTGAAGCACTAGAGCAAAATTATCTAGCTCAAAAGATACAAGTGAAGCACATAGAGTATTCTAATAAATTTCAAATCAAGTATTTCTCTCCCAATAGGTGTGTACAGAAAGCATGATTGTGGTAAACTAAAAATCAAAGACTAATATCATACACGACGCTCCAAGCAAAACACATATGATGTGGCGAATAAAAATATAGCTCCAAGTAAAGTTACCAATAGACGAAGAAGAAAGAGGGGATGCCTTCCGGGGCATCCCCAAGCTTAAGATTTTGTTTATCCTAGAATATCTTGGGGTTCCATGGGAATCCCCAACCTTAGGCTTTTGCCACCCTTTATTCCATAATCCATCAAATCTTTACCCAAAACTTGAAAACTTCACAACACAAAATTCAACAGGAAATCTCATAAGCTCCGTTAGTGCAAGAAAGAAAAACCACCACATAAGGTACTGTTATGAACTCATTATTTATTTATATTGGTGTTAAACCTACTGTATTTCAACTTCTCTATGGTTCATACCCCTACATACTAGCCATAGATGCATCAAAATAAGCAAACAACACACGCAAAACAGAATCTGTCAAAAACAGAACAGTCTGTAGCAATCTGTAACTTTCGGTTACTTCTGGAACTCCGAAAATCCTACCAAAAGAGGACGTCCTAGGAAATTTGTCTATTGTTCTACAGAAAAACGAATCGACGCAAAATCACGATTCTGTGATTTATTGAATTTTTTCTCGTGAGCGCAAAGTTTCTGTTTTTCAGCAGAATCAAATTAACTCTTACCATAGGTTATCCTATAGGTTATACGTGGCACAAACACTAATTAAAACAAGAAAACACATCTAACCAGAGAGTACATAAATTATTTATTACTAAACAGGAACAAAAAAACAAGGAACAAAAATAAAATTGGGTTGCCTCCCAACTAGCGCTATTGTTTAACGCCCCAAGCTAGGCATAAAAGTAAGGATAGATCTAAGTAGTGCCATCTTTGGCACTTGATTCATAAGTAGCTCGCATAATAGATTCATAAGGTAATTTGAATTCCTTCTTGGAAACTGCTCCATGCCTTTCCTTAATGGAAAATGGAATCTAATATTCCCTTCCGTCATATCAATAATCGCACCAATCATTCTAAGGAAAGGTCTACAAAGAATAATAGGACATGAAAGATTGCAATCAATGTCAAGAACGATAAAATCTACGGGCACATAGTTCCTATTTGCAATAATAATAACATCATTGATCCTTCCCATAGGCTTTTTAATTGTGGAATCTGCAAGGTGCAAATTTGAAGAGCAATCATCAAAATCATGGAAACCTAGAATATCACATAAAGTTTTCGGAATTGTGGAAACACTAGCACCCAAATCACACAAAGCATAACACTCATAATCTTTAATTTTAATCTTTATAGTAGGTTCCCACTCGTCATTAAGTTTTCTAGGTATAGAAATTTCCAAATTAGGTTTTTCATCATAAGATTGCATCAAGGCATCAACAATATGTTTGGTAAAGGCTTTATTTTGACCAGAAGCATGAGGAGAATTCAATGCAGATTGCAACAAGGAAATACAATCAACTAAAGAACAATTATCATAATTAAATTCCTTGAAATCCAAGATAGTGGGTTCAATGCTATTTAAAGTTTTGACTTCTCCAATCCCACTTTTACCAAATTTAGCATCAAGATCATAATATTCCAATTTATCGAAACGCTTTTTAAGTAAAGTTGATTCACTTCCAGTCCCATAATTATCAAGATTCATATTGTAAAACAAATATTTAATAGGGGACACATCTATAACTTTTAGATCTTCATATTATTTTCATCCAACTTTTCTGGTTTGGCAGCCATCTTATTGACCAAGGTGGCTTGCTTATCAGAAATTTGGGCAATAGATTTTTCAAGGCAAGCAATCTGAGAGTTCAAACCATAAAACTCCTAAGACATATCATCAAGCTCTTTATTCATAAATTCCATAAAGCTTTTTTGTTCTTTAAGCTCTTTTCTAAAGAAACTATTGTGCTCAAATTGCAAGGTCATAAAGCTTCTAATGTTTAATTCAATATCATCCAATCTTTTAAGATGGAGATCAACATTTTTAGGTAAATCCATAAAGTCAGAAAGGCACACGAATGACAAGCGAAAGATAGAGGATATTGGGAAAGAGAGGGCGAATAAAATGGCAAGGGTGAAGTGGGGGAGAGGAAAACGAGAAGCAAATGGCAAATAATGTAAATGCGAGGGAGATGAGTTTGTGATGGGTACTTGGTATGTCTTGATTTGATTGAAGACCTCCCCAGCAACGGCGCCAGAAATACTTCTTGCTACGTCTTGAGCTTGCGTTGGTTTTCCTTGAAGAGGAAAGGGTGATGCAACACAGTAGCATAAGTATTTCCCTCAGTTTTTGAGAACCAAGGTATCAATCCAGTAGGAGGTTCCTCACAAGTCCCGCGCACGTACACAAACAAACAAAGAACGCGCAACCAACGCAATAAAGGGGTTGTCAATCCCTTCACGGCCACTTGCGAAAGTGAGATTTGATAGAGATACTATGATAAGATAATATTTTTTTGTATTTTATGGTATAGATTGGAAAAGTAAAGATGCAAATAGAATTAGATTGAAAGCTTAGATGATAGCAGATAGACCCGGGGGCCATAGGTTTCACTAGTGGCTTCTCTCAAGATAGCATAATTATTACGGTGGGTGAACAAATTACTGAAGAGCAATTGATAGAGAAGCGAATAGTTATGAGATTATCTAGGCATGATCATGTATATAGGCATCACGTCTGTGACAAGTAGACCGACTCCTGCCTGCGTCTACTACTATTACTCCACACATCGACCGCTATCTAGCATGCATCTAGAGTATTAAGTTCAGGAAGAACAGAGTAACGCTTTAAGAAAGATGACATGATGTAGAGGGATAAACTCATGCAATATGATATAAACCCCATATTTTTATCCTGGATGGCAACCATACAATACGTGCCTTCCTGCCCCTGCTATCACTGGGAAAGGACACTGCAAGATTGAACCCAAAGCTAAGCACTTCTTCCATTGCAAGAAAGATCAATCTAGTAGGCCAAACCAAACCGATAATTCAAAGATACTTGCAAAGATAACTTAATCAAACATAAAAGAATTCAGAGGAGATTCAAATATTTCTCATAGATAAACTTGATCATAAACCCACAATTCATGGGATCTTGACAAACACACCGCAAAAAGAGTAACATCGAATAGATCTCCAAGAAGAGGAAGGAGAACTTTGTATTGAGAATCGAAGAGAGAGAAGAAGCCATCTAGCTAATAACTATGGACCCGAAGGTCTGTGGTAAACTACTCACAACTCATCGGAGAGGCCTTGGAGTTGATGTAGAGGCCCTCCATGGTGGATTCCTCCTCCGGCAGAGCACCAGCGATGGCTCCAAGATGGGATCTCACGGATATAGTAGGTTACGGTGGTGGAAATAGTTTTTCGTCGCCTCCCCTAATGGTTTCGGGGATCATGGGTATATATAGGAGGAAGTAGTACGCCAGTGGACGCTCGAGGGGCCCACGAGGGTGGGGGCGCGCCTAGCCCTAGGGGGCGCGCCGAGAACCCTCGTGGATGCCTCGCTTGTTTCTTGACTTGCACTCCAAGTCCTCTGGATCACGTTTGTTCCAAAAAGATCGCTCCCGAAGGTTTCATTCCATTTGGACTCCGTTTGACATTCTTTTTCTTTGATATACTGAAATAGGCAAAAAAACAGCAATTCAGGTTGGGCCTCTGGTTAGTAGGTTTTGGCCTAACTTGGTCGCCAGGCAGTAGCCTGTGTAATGGTCAGAGTGGTATCTCACGGAGGCTCTCGGTGCGGGTGCCTCAGCCTGCCATGTAGCCTCCCCTGCTGTGTTGTGAGCTTGTGCCTCGCTCTCAATAACAAAATATCTTCCCTTGCTATGATAGTCAAAAAGAGCAGGCGCAGGCAAATGTGTGTGCACAATAGATGTTTGGTTAAACAACAGATTATAAGTGAAGTCATGATTTTTTCCTTTGAGGATCTTATGACTTTTTAAAAGCATCAAAGTCTAAATACTGCGTGGGTAGGATAGGGTCAAAGGGCAAAGGTGAAACACCCAGCCCTCGTACTAAATGTGTGGCATAAATCACGCCATAGAAATAGCCATTATTAGTGTTATGCTACACTCTGGGTGCAACAATCGCTCCAAGTTTATAACTCCTTTCACCGGTGAGAGTGGCACGTATGAGGCTCATGTCTGGAGCAAAAAGCATACTACAATCTTGCTTGCCTACTATAAATTTTCCATTAAATAATGCGAAGGACTGACTTGCAAGAAAATGTGTGCTCTTTATTCTACCTTGCGTCACTCCTCTAGTTTCACCAAAGCAAAGACTAGTCAAGAATACTTCAAACTCAAACCTAGGTGGCTCAGCCAGAGCGAACCCCAGAATTGGATTTTGCAGAGGTGAGCGAACCTTTCTAGAGAAATGGTAAATGGATTATCATAAAGTTTAAAAGACACCCTAGACTCACTGGTAAAGAATTTAAATTCTTTGACAAATGATTGGGTGAGGATGAGGTGTTGGTCGCACTTATCTGAAATGTACGGACCGATCTTGGCATTGTGCACTAATTGCTCAAATTCCTCCTTAATACCAACTCTCACCATCTAATTGTTGCATGGCCACAACTATGTTTTGGTCGTGGCACTTCGAATGGAACTTTCACGTGGTTCTGCATAGGACCTATGAACGGAGCTGCTGCTAGAAGATGCCTCCGAGGATCTCCTCCTTGAAGAACTCCTTCCAAAGAAGTTCATAATGTTCATGTAGAATTTTCTGAAAAATTTTGTTCACGAAAATTTATTAGCAAAACTTCACAAGAATGATAGCAACTACTCAAGGAGATGTATAGAGTCCATAGCAAGCATTCAAACTACTTAAAACTCTAAGAATTCAACATGCAAGCTCATCTACAACAGCACCAAGAGTAGCTAATTATTCTAAATATAAGCGACTAAAACAAAAACTAACTGGACACATGGAGGAGTCACATACCAAGCAACAAATCCCTGAAACAGTTTCGAAAATGGAGCTTCAAGCAAAGAGATCGAAATCCGCGGTTTCGGGAGCAAGAACATGAGAGAGAGTGATAGTGATAGTGATTTTTTTGAGGTCAATGGAGTGGTGTGGGAAGAAGAAGTAAGTGAGGGGGCCCACCAGGTGGGCAGCACCCACCAGAGCGCGCCTGGGGTCCTGGCACGCCCAGGTGGGTTGTGCCCACCTGGTCCACCTCCCTCTGATATTATTTGAACCAGAAATTCAGAAATATTCAGAAAAAATTCGTATCAGATTTTCAAAGCATTGTGAGAACTTTTATTTTTGGGTCATTTTTAATGCACGGAAAACTCAGAAAATAGAAAAAGCATGGCATTTTATTTTATTTAACTAATATAAAAAGAAAACAAAATGTAGGGACAGAATGTAGTGCTTACTAAATTCATCAACTTGATACCTCTCAAAAATGATCCATTAATAAGGTTGATCAAGTCTTATTAACAACCACTTTTGATTAATATGAAACCGAAGAAATTTCGTAAATCACTAAGTTACCTCAATGGGGATATGAATGTCCCCAACAAAGCATTTCATATTTATTTTTAACAGTATGTAGGGGTAGTTGAAAACTTCCAATAGTGATTGTCGGGGATTTTTCAATAACATTAATACCATTCACTTGGAATTGTTTCTTCGGAAAGTGCACCGTATGCTCATTACCATTGATCTAGAACGTGACCGTGCTTTTATTGCAATCAATAATAGATCTTGCAGTATTCAGGAAGGGTCTACCAAGGATAATCGACATGTTGTCATCCTCAGGCATCTCAAGTATAACAAAGTCAGTTAAAATAGTAACATTAGCAACAACAACGGGCACATCCTCACAAATACCAATAGGTATGGTAGTTGATTTATCAGCCATTTGCAAAGATATTTCAGTAGGTGTGAGTTTATTCCAATCAAGGCTTTTGTATAAAGAGAAAGGCATAACACTAACACCAGCTCCCAAATCACACAAAGCAGTTTTCACATAATTTCTTTTGATGGAGCAAGGTATAGTTGGTATACTCGAATCTCCAAGTATTTTAGGTATTCATCTTTAAAAGTATAATTAGCAAGCATAGTGGAGATTTCAGCTTTGGATATTTTTCTTTTATTAGTGATGATGTCTTTCATATACTTTGCAGAAGGAGGCATTTTTAAGATATCAGTCAAGTGAGTGCGCAAAAAGACTGGCCTCAGCATTTCAGCAAAACGTTCAAATTCTTCATCATCTTTCTTTTTGGTTGACTTAGGTGGAAAGGGCATAGGCTTTTAAACCCATCGTTCTCTTTCCTTTCCATGTTTTCTAGCAACAAAGTCTCTTTTATCCTATCTTTTATTCTTGGGTTGTGGGTTATCAAGATCAACAACTAGTTCTATCTCAACATCATTATTTGGTTCTTTATCATTTGGTTGAGTGTGTTCATGAACCTTATCATTATCTTTTTCATTATCAAAAGGTGAGTGTTCATTACCAGATTGAGTTTCAGCATCAAAGATAGATACTTCATTATCATTATCAGGAGGTTTTTATATTTCAGGTTCACTAGAAGCAGGCAAAGTCCTATCATTTTTTTTCTTCTTGTTGTTTTTATTATTAGAAGGACTAGGTGCATCAGTGTTAATTCTTTGAGAGTCTTGTTCAATTCTCTTTGGGTGTCCCTGAGGATAAAGTGTTTCCTGAGTCATTTTACCTCCTCTACTTGCTACTCTAATAGCAAAGTCACCTATATTATTGTTCATTTCATCAAGCAACTCTCTTTGAGATTTAGCAACTTGTTCTAATTGAGTTTGAACCATAGAGGCATACTTTCCTACATCTCTAACATCATGTGAGATTCTAAATAACAAGTCACTTAAGAAAGCAATCATATCAGAGTTGTATTTCAATTGTTTCATAACATTTGCATTGAAGTGATATTGCTTTGTAATGTAATTATCAAACTCATAAAGGCATTGACTAGGATGTTTATTATGAGGATCATCATTATAATTGAATCTCATTAAAGATTTTACCTCTACCACCTTAGGTGGTGGTGGTGCTTCAAGCCCATGTATTTCTTTGATAGGTGGTAAATTTTGAACATCCTCGGCCTTAACACCTTTTTCCTTCATAGATTTCTTTGCCTCTTGCATATCTTCAGGACTGAGATATAAGATACCCCTCTTCTTCGGAGTGGGTTTAATAGGTGTTTCAGGAGGAGTCCAATCATCATAATTTTTCAAAATGTTATTCAATAATTCTTCAGCTTGCCCAATAGTTCGTTCCCTGAAAACACAACCAACACAACTATCTAGGAAGTCCCTAGAAGCATCGGTTAGTCTCCTATAGAAGATATCAAGTATTTCATTTTTCTTAAGAGGATGATTAGGCAAATCATTAAGCAATTGGAGAAGCCTCCCCCAAGCTTGTGGGAGACTCTCTTCATCAGTTTGCACAAAGTTAAATATTTCCTGCAAGGCAGCTTATTTCTTATGAGCAGGGAAATATTTTTCAGAGAAGTAATAGATCATATCCTGGGGACTATGCACACAACCAGGAGCAAGAGTATTGTACCAATCTTTAGCATCACCCTTTAATGAGAACGGAAATAACTTAAGAATATCGTAATAGCAAATCTTCTCATCATGAGCAAAAAGGGTAGCTATATTGTTCAACTTAGTAAGATGTGCCACAACAGTTTCAGTATCATAACCATGGAAAGGATCAGATTCAACCAAAGTGATTAACTCTGGGTCAACAGAGAATTCGTAATCCTTATCATCCATAAAAATAGGTGAAGTAGCAAACTCAGAATCACATTTAATTTTAGCATTCAGAGATCTTTCTTTATACTTGCATAATAATTTCTCTAGATCATCTCTATCCTTACAAGCAAGAATATCTCTAGTTGCCTCCTCGCTCATAGTATACCCTTCTGGTACCTTTGGCAATTCATATCTAGGAGTACTAGTTCTAGTAGGTGTTTCAAGATTTCCAGTTCCAAGTTCATCATTAGATTCAACAATATCATGTTCTTACTCTAGCAATTTGTTCATCAAGAAATTCACCTAGTGGCACATCATCATCAAGCAAGGTACTAGCATCATCATGAGTAGCATTCATAGCAGAAGTAGCATCATCAATAACTTGTGACATATCAAAATTAATAGCATATTGTGGTGTTGCATGTTTACTTATAACAGAAGGTGAATCTAAAGTAGAGCTGGATGGCAGTTCCTTACCTCCCCTCGTCTTTGAGTGAAAAATCTTAGTCTTTGCATCCTTGAGATTCTTCGTAGTGATAATATGATAATAATCCCAAGTGACTCAACAAATATAGCTATGCTCCGCAGCAACGGCGCCAGAAAAAGGTCTTGACAACCCACAAGTATAGGGGGTCGCAATAGTTTTCGAGGGTAAAGTATTCAACCCAAATTTATAGATTCGACGCAAGGGGAGCCAAAGAATATTTGAAGGTATTAGCAGCTGAGTTGTCAATTCAACCACACTTGAGATTAATATCAGAAAAGTGATTAGTAGCATAGTAGTATGATAGTTTTGATGATAGTAGCAGCAGCAACAGTAAAAGTAACAGTGATAGCAGTGATATTATAGCAGTAACGATAGCAGTAGCACTACTAACTTAGCAAGAAAAATATATGATAAATTCGTAGGCTTTGGATCGGTGACTTGTCGGATGATATTCATCATGAGACAGTTATAACCTAGGGCGATACGGCACTAGCTCCAGTTCATAAGTATAATGTAGGCATGTATTCCATAA